>NW_027524884.1:0-26732 GCF_052094955.1 Ictidomys tridecemlineatus
TTGTGCTAGCCTCTTGAAACTTGACACAATTAAAGCAGTTTCAAGTTCTATCTCTATGGTTTGTTTGCTGTTTGATGTAGCCCTTAAGCAGTAGACTGGCGGAGTAACACTTTCATAGAGAAAGGGGCCCCTGCCAAGCTTCCTTACAAAAACTACGAATTGCCTCAAATTCTCAGCACACACTTTTTCACCCAATCTTGATGAAACTTTCAGGTAATGATCAGTACACCAATCTCACTTGGCTCGCCAAATTTCGTTCTTCTAGGTTAAACCGTTCGTTGGCAGTAACCGGTTTCATTTTGAGGTTTCACTCTGTTTTCTCCTAAAGGGATACATGTATTTGGAACTCTAAATCAAACACGGTTTGTGCTAGCTCTTTGAAACTTGACACAATAAAGCAGTTTCAAGTTCTATCTCTATGGTTTGTTTGCTGTTGATGTAGCCCTAAGCAGAGACTGGCGAGAATCACTTTCATGGAAAGGGCCTGCCAAGCTTCCAAAAAACTACGAATTGCCTGAAATCTCAGCACACACTTTTTCACCCAATCTTGATGAAACTTTCAGGTAATGATCAGTACACCAATCCCACTTGGCTCGCCAAATTTCGTTCTTCTAGGTTAAACCGTTCGTTGGCAGTAACCGGTTTCATTTTGAGGTTTCACTCTGTTTTCTCCTAAAGGGATACATGTATTTGGAACTCTAAATCAAACACGGTTTGTGCCAGCTCTTTGAAACTTGACACAATAAAGCAGTTTCAAGTTCTATCTCTATGGTTTGTTTGCTGTTGATGTAGCCCTAAGCAGAGACTGGCGAGAATCACTTTCATGGAAAGGGCCTGCCAAGCTTGCAAAAAACTACGAGTTCCCTGAAATCTCAGCACACACTTTTTCACCCAATCTTGATGAAACTTTCAGGTAATCATCAGTACACCAATCCACTTGGCTCGCCAAATTTCGTTCTTCTAGGTTAAACCGTTCGTTGGCAGTAACCGGTTTCATTTTGAGGTTTCACTCTGTTTTCTTCTATAGGGATACATGTATTTGGAACTCTAAATCGAACACGGTTTGTGCTAGCTCTTTGAAACTTGACACAATAAAGCAGTTTCAAGTTCTATCACTATGGTTTGTTTGCTGTTGATGTAGCCCTAAGCAGAGACTGGCGAGAATCACTTTCATGGAAAGGGCCTGCCCAAGCTTCCAAAAAACTACGAGTTGCCTGAAATCTCAGCACACACTTTTTCACCCAATCTTGATGAAACTTTCAGTTAATGATCAGTACACCAATCCCACTTGGCTCGCCAAATTTCGTTCTTCTAGGTTAAACCGTTCGTTGGCAGTAACCGGTTTCATTTTGAGGTTTCACTCTGTTTTCTCCTATAGGGATACATGTATTTGGAACTCTAAATCAAAACACGGTTTGTGCTAGCTCTTTGAAACTTGACACAATAAAGCAGTTTCAAGTTCTATCTCTATGGTTTGTTTGCTGTTGATGTAGCCCTAAGCAGAGACTGGCGAGAATCACTTTCCATGGAAAGGGCCTGCCAAGCTTACAAAAAGCTATGAGTTGCCTGAAATCTCAGCACACACTTTTTCACCCAATCTTGATGAAACTTTCAGGTAATGATCAGTACACCAATCCCACTTGGCTCGCCAAATTTCGTTCTTCTAGGTTAAACCGTTCGTTGGCAGTAACGGGTTTCATTTTGAGGTTTCACTCTGTTTTCTCCTATAGGGATACATGTATTTGGAACTCTAAATCAAACACGGTTTGTGCTAGCTCTTTGAAACTTGACACAATAAAGCAGTTTCAAGTTCTATCTCTATGGTTTGTTTGCTGTTGATGTAGCCCTAAGCAGAGACTGGCGAGAATCACTTTCATGGAAAGGGCCTGCCAAGCTTCCAAAAAGCTATGTGTTGCCTGAAATCTCAGCACACACTTTTTCACCCAATCTTGATGAAACTTTCAGGTAATGATCAGTACACCAATCCCACTTGGCTCGCCAAATTTCGTTCTTCTAGGTTAAACCGTTCGTTGGCAGTAACCGGTTTCATTTTGAGGTTTCACTCTGTTTTCTCCTATAGGGATACATGTATTTGGAACTCTAAATCAAACACGGTTTGTGCTAGCTCTTTGAAACTTGACACAATAAAGCAGTTTCAAGTTCTATCCTCTATGGTTTGTTTGCTGTTGATGTAGCCCTAAGCAGAGACTGGCGAGAATCACTTTCATGGAAAGGGCCTGCCAAGCTTCCAAAAACTACGAGTTGCCTGAAATCTCAGCACACACTTTTTCACCCAATCTTGATGAAACTTTCAGTTAATGATCAGTACACCAATCCCACTTGGCTCGCCAAATTTCGTCTTCTAGGTTAAACCGTTCGTTGGCAGTAACCGGTTTCATTTTGAGGTTTCACTCTGTTTTCTCCTATAGGGATACATGTATTTGGAACTCTAAATCAAACACGGTTTGTGCTAGCTCTTTGAAACTTGACACAATAAAGCAGTTTCAAGTTCTATCTCTATGGTTTGTTTGCTGTTGATGTAGCCCTAAGCAGAGACTGGCGAGAATCACTTTCATGGAAAGGGCCTGCCAAGCTTCCAAAAAGCTATGAGTTGCCTGAAATCTCAGCACACACTTTTTCACCCAATCTTGATGAAACTTTCAGGTAATGATCAGTACACCAATCCCACTTGGCTCGCCAAATTTCGTTCTTCTAGGTTAAACCGTTCGTTGGCAGTAACGGGTTTCATTTTGAGGTTTCACTCTGTTTTCTCCTATAGGGATACATGTATTTGGAACTCTAAATCAAACACGGTTTGTGCTAGCTCTTTGAAACTTGACACAATAAAGCAGTTTCAAGTTCTATCTCTATGGTTTGTTTGCTGTTGATGTAGCCCTAAGCAGAGACTGGCGAGAATCACTTTCATGGAAAGGGCCTGCCAAGCTTCCAAAAAGCTATGTGTTGCCTGAAATCTCAGCACACACTTTTTCACCCAATCTTGATGAAACTTTCAGGTAATGATTAGTACACCAATCCCACTTGGCTCGCAAATTTCGTTCTTCTAGGTTAAACCGTTCGTTGGCAGTAACCGGTTTCATTTTGAGGTTTCACTCTGTTTTCTCCTATAGGGATACATGTATTTGGAACTCTAAATCAAACACGGTTTGTGCTAGCTCTTTGAAACTTGACACAATAAAGCAGTTTCAAGTTCTATCTCTATGGTTTGTTTGCTGTTGATGTCGCCCTATGCAGAAACTGGTGAGAATCACTTTCATGGAAAGGGCCTGCCAAGCTTCCAAAAAACTACGAGTTGCCTGAAATCTCAGCACACACTTTTTCACCCAATCTTGATGAAACTTTCAGGTAATGATCAGTACACCAATCCCACTTGGCTCACCAAATTTCGTTCTTCTAGGTTAAACCGTTCGTTGGCAGTAACCGGTTTCATTTTGAGGTTTCACTCTGTTTTCTCCTATAGGGATACATGTATTTGGAACTCTAAATCAAACACGGTTTGTGCTAGCTCTTTGAAACTTGACACAAATAAAGCAGTTTCAAGTTCTATCTCTATGGTTTGTTTGCTGTTGATGTAGCCCTAAGCAGAGACTGGCGAGAATCACTTTCATGGAAAGTGCCTGCCAAGCTTCCAAAAAACTACGAGTTCCCTGAAATCTCAGCACACACTTTTTCACCCAATCTTGATGAAACTTTCAGGTAATGATCAGTACACCAATCCCACTTGGCTCGCCAAATTTCGTTCTTCTAGGTTAAACCGTTCGTTGGCAGTAACCGGTTTCATTTTTGAGGTTTCACTCTGTTTTCTCCTATAGGGATACATGTATTTGGAACTGTAAATCAAACACGTTTGTGCTAGCTCTTTGAAACGTGACACAATAAAGCAGTTTCAAGTTCTATCTCTATGGTTTGTTTGCTGTTGATGTAGCCCTAAGCAGAGACTGGCGAGAATCACTTTCATGGAAAAGGGCCTGCCAAGCTTGCAAAAAACTACGAGTTGCCTGAAATCTCAGCACACACTTTTTCACCCAATCTTGATGAAACTTTCAGTTAATGATCAGTACACCAATCCCACATGGCTCGCCAAATTTCGTTCTTCTAGGTTAAACCGTTCGTTGGCAGTAACCGGTTTCATTTTGAGGTTTCACTCTGTTTTCTCCTATAGGGATACATGTATTTGAAAGTCTAAATCAAACACGGTTTGTGCTAGCTCTTTTGAAACTTGACACAATAAAGCAGTTTCAAGTTCTATCTCTATGGTTTGTTTGCTGTTGATGTAGCCCTAAGCAGAGACTGGCGAGAAACACTTTCATGGAAAGGGCCTGCCAAGCTTCCAAAAACTACGAGTTGCCTGAAATCTCAGCAAACACTTTTTCAACCCAATCTTGATGAAACTTTCAGGGTAATGATCAGTACACCAATCCCACTTGGCTCGCCAAATTTCGTTCTTCTAGGTTAAACCGTTCGTTGGCAGTAACCGGTTTCATTTTGAGGTTTCACTCTGTTTTCTGCTATAGGATACATGTATTTGGAACTCTAAATCAAACACGGTTTGTGCTAGCTCTTTGAAACTTGACACAATAAAGCAGTTTCAAGTTCTATCTCTATGGTTTGTTGCTGTTGATGTAGCCCTAAGCAGAGACTGGCGAGAATCACTTTCATGGAAAGGGCCTGCCAAGCTTCCAAAAAGCTATGAGTTGCCTGAAATCTCAGCACACACTTTTTCACCCCAATCTTGATGAAACTTTCAGGTAATGATCAGTACACCAATCCCACTTGGCTCGCCAAATTTCGTTCTTCTAGGGTTAAACCGTTCGTTGGCAGTAACCGGTTTCATTTTGAGGTTTCACACTGTTTTCTCCTATAGGGATACATGTATTTGGAACTCTAAATCAAACACGGTTTGTGCTAGCTCTTTTGAAACGTGACACAATAAAGCAGTTTCAAATTCTATCTCTATGGTTTGTTTGCTGTTGATGTAGCCCTAAGCAGAGACTGGCGAGAATCACTTTCATGGAAAGGGCCTGCCAAGCTTCCAAAAAACTACGAGTTGCCTGAAATCTCAGCACACACTTTTTCACCCAATCTTGATGAAACTTTCAGTTAATGATCAGTACACCAATCCCACATGGCTCGCCAAATTTCGTTCTTCTAGGTTAAACCGTTCGTTGGCAGTAACCGGTTTTCATTTTGAGGTTTCACTCTGTTTTCTCCTATAGAGATACATGTATTTGGAACTCTAAATCGAACACGGTTTGTGCTAGCTCTTTGAAACTTGACACAATAAAGCAGTTTCAGGTTCTATCTCTATGGTTTGTTTGCTGTTGATGTAGCCCTAAGCAGAGACTGGCGAGAATTACTTTCATAGAAAGGGCCTGCCAAGCTTCCAAAAAACTACGAGTTGCCTGAAATCTCAGCACACACTTTTTCACCCAATCTTGATGAAACTTTCAGGTAATGATCAGTACACCAATCCCACTTGGCTCGCCAAATTTCGTTCTTCTAGGTTAAACCGTTCGTTGGCAGTAACCGGTTTCATTTTGAGGTTTCACTCTGTTTTCTCCTATAGGGATACATGTATTTGGAACTCTAAATCAAACACGGTTTGTGCTAGCTCTTTGAAACTTGACACAATAAAGCAGTTTCAAGTTCTATCTCTATGGTTTGTTTGCTGTTGATGTAGATCTAAGCAGAGACTGGCGATAATCGCTTTCATGGAAAGGGCCTGCCAAGCTTCCAAAAAGCTATGAGTTGCCTGAAATCTCAGCACACACTTTTTCACCCAATCTTGATGAAACTTTCAGGTAATGATCAGTACACCAATCCCCCTTGGCTCGCCAAATTTTCGTTCTTCTAGGTTAAACCGTTCGTTGGCAGTAACCGGTTTCATTTTGAGGTTTCACTCTGTTTTCTTTTATAGGGATACATGTATTTGAAAGTCTAAATCAAACACGGTTTGTGCTAGCTCTTTGAAACTTGACACAATAAAGCAGTTTCAAGTTCTATCTCTATGGTTTGTTTGCTGTTGATGTAGCCCTAAGCAGAGACTGGCGAGAATCACTTTCATGGAAAGGGCCTGCCAAGCTTCCAAAAAACTACGAGTTGCCTGAAATCTCAACAACACTTTTTCACCCAATCTTGATGAAACTTTCAGGTAATGATCAGTACACCAATCCCACTTGGCTCGCCAAATTTCGTTCTTCTAGGTTAAACCGTTCGTTGGCAGTAACCGGTTTCATTTTGAGGTTTCACTCTGTTTTCTGCTATAGGGATACATGTATTTGGAACTCTAAATCAAACACGGTTTGTGCTAGCTCTTTGAAACTTGACACAATAAAGCAGTTTCAAGTTCTATCTCTATGGTTTGTTTGCTGTTGATGTAGCCCTAAGCAGAGACTGGCGAGAATCACTTTCATGGAAAGGGCCTGCCAAGCTTCCAAAAAGCTATGAGTTGCCTGAAATCTCAGCACACACTTTTTTCACCCAATCTTGATGAAACTTTCAGGTAATGATCAGTACACCAATCCCACTTGGCTCGCCAAATTTCGTTCTTCTAGGTTAAACCGTTCGTTGGCAGTAACCGGTTTCATTTTGAGGTTTCACACTGTTTTCTCCTATAGGGATACATGTATTTGAAAGTCTAAATCAAACACGGTTTGTGCTAGCTCTTTGAAACTTGACACAATAAAGCAGTTTCAAGTTCTATCTCTATGGTTTGTTTGCTGTTGATGTAGCCCTAAGCAGAGACTGGCGAGAATCACTTTCATGGAAAGGGCCTGCCAAGCTTCCAAAAAACTACGAGTTGCCTGAAATCTCAGCACACACTTTTTCACCCAATCTTGATGAAACTTTCAGTTAATGATCAGTACACCAATCCCACATGGCTCGCCAAATTTCGTTCTTCTAGGTTAAACCGTTCGTTGGCAGTAACCGGTTTCATTTTGAGGTTTCACTCTGTTTTCTCCTATAGAGATACATGTATTTGGAACTCTAAATCGAACACGGTTTGTGCTAGCTCTTTGAAACTTGACACAATAAAGCAGTTTCAGGTTCTATCTCTATGGTTTGTTTGCTGTTGATGTAGCCCTAAGCAGAGACTGGCGAGAATTACTTTCATAGAAAGGGCCTGCCAAGCTTCCAAAAAACTACGAGTTGCCTGAAATCTCAGCACACACTTTTTCACCCAATCTTGATGAAACTTTCAGGTAATGATCAGTACACCAATCCCACTTGGCTCGCCAAATTTCGTTCTTCTAGGTTAAACCGTTCGTTGGCAGTAACCGGTTTCAATTTTGAGGTTTCACTCTGTTTTCTCCTATAGGGATACATGTATTTGGAACTCTAAATCAAACACGTTTGTGCTAGCTCTTTGAAACTTGACACAATAAAGCAGTTTCAAGTTCTATCTCTATGGTTTGTTTGCTGTTGATGTAGATCTAAGCAGAGACTGGCGATAATCGCTTTCATGGAAAGGGCCTGCCAAGCTTCCAAAAAGCTATGAGTTGCCTGAAATCTCAGCACACACTTTTCACCCAATCTTGATGAAACTTTCAGGTAATGATCAGTACACCAATCCCCTTGGCTCGCCAAAGTTCGTTCTTCTAGGTTAAACCGTTCGTTGGCAGTAACCGGTTTCATTTTGAGGTTTCACTCTGTTTTCTTTTATAGGGATACATGTATTTGAAAGTCTAAATCAAACACGGTTTGTGCTAGCTCTTTGAAACTTGACACAATAAAGCAGTTTCAAGTTCTATCTCTATGGTTTGTTTGCTGTTGATGTAGCCCTAAGCAGAGACTGGCGAGAATCACTTTCATGGAAAGGGCCTGCCAAGCTTCCAAAAAACTACGAGTTGCCTGAAATCTCAACAAACACTTTTTCACCCAATCTTGATGAAACTTTCAGGTAATGATCAGTACACCAATCCCACTTGGCTCGCCAAATTTCGTTCTTCTAGGTTAAACCGTTCGTTGGCAGTAACCGGTTTCATTTTGAGGTTTCACTCTGTTTTCTGCTATAGGATACATGTATTTGGAACTCTAAATCAAACACGGTTTGTGCTAGCTCTTTGAAACTTGACACAATAAAGCAGTTTCAAGTTCTATCTCTATGGTTTGTTTGCTGTTGATGTAGCCCTAAGCAGAGACTGGCGAGAATCACTTTCATGGAAAGGGCCTGCCAAGCTTCCAAAAAGCTATGAGTTGCCTGAAATCTCAGCACACACTTTTTCACCCAATCTTGATGAAACTTTCAGGTAATGATCAGTACACCAATCCCACTTGGCTCGCCAAATTTCGTTCTTCTAGGTTAAACCGTTCGTTGGCAGTAACCGGTTTCATTTTGAGGTTTCACACTGTTTTCTCCTATAGGGATACATGTATTTGAAAGTCTAAATCAAACACGGTTTGTGCTAGCTCTTTGAAACTTGACACAATAAAGCAGTTTCAAGTTCTATCTCTATGGTTTGTTTGCTGTTGATGTAGCCCTAAGCAGAGACTGGCGAGAATCACTTCATGGAAAGGGCCTGCCAAGCTTCCAAAAAACTACGAGTTGCCTGAAATCTCAGCACACACTTTTTCACCCAATCTTGATGAAACTTTCAGGTAATGATCAGTACCACCATCCCACTTGGCTCGCCAAATTTCGTTCTTCTAGGTTAAACCGTTCGTTGGCAGTAACCGGTTTCATTTTGAGGTTTCACTCTGTTTTCTCCTATAGGGATACATGTATTTGGAAATCTAAATCAAACAAGGTTTGTGCTAGTTCTTTGAAACTTGACACAATAAAGCAGTTTCAAGTTTCTATCTCTATGGTTTGTTTGCTGTTGATGTAGCCCTAAGCAGAGACTGTCGAGAATCACTTTCATGGAAAGGGCCTGCCAAGCTTCCAAAAAGCTATGAGTTGCCTGAAATCTCAGCACACACTTTTTCACCCAATCTTGATGAAACTTTCAGGTAATGATCAGTACACCAATCCCACTTGGCTCACCAAATTTCGTTCTTCTAGTTAAACCTTCGTTGGGCAGTAACCGGTTTCATTTTGAGGTTTCACTCTGTTTTCTCTATAGGGATACATGTATTTGGAAGTCTAAATCAAACACGGTTTGTGCTAGCTCTTTGAAACTTGACACAATAAAGCAGTTTCAAGTTCTCTCTCTATGGTTTGTTTGCTGTTGATGTAGCCCTAAGCAGAGACTGGCGAGAATCACTTTCATGGAAAGGGCCTGCCAAGCTTCAAAAAACTACGAGTTGCCTGAAATCTCAGCACACACTTTTTCACCCAATCTTGATGAAACTTTCAGGTAATGATCAGTACACCAATCCCACTTGGCTCGCCAAATTTCGTTCTTCTAGGTTAAACCGTTCGTTGCAGTAACCGGTTTCATTTTGAGGTTTCACTCTGTTTTCTCCTATAGGGATACATGTATTTGGAACTCTAAATCAAACACGGTTTGTGCTAGCTCTTTGAACTTGACACAATAAAGCAGTTTCAAGTTCTATCTCTATGGTTTGTTTGCTGTTGATGTAGCCCTCAGCAGAGACTGGCGAGAATCACTTTCATGGAAAGGCCTGCCAAGCTTCCAAAAAACTACGAGTTGCCTGAAATCTCAGCACACACTTTTTCACCCAATCTTGATGAAACTTTCAGGTAATGATCAGTACACCAATCCCACTTGGCTCGCCAAATTTCGTTCTTCTAGGTTAAACCGTTCGTTGGCAGTAACCGGTTTCATTTTGAGGTTTCACTCTGTTTTTCCCTATAGGGATACATGTATTTGGAAGTCTAAATCAAACACGGTTTGTGCTAGCTTTTTGAAACTTGACACAATAAAGCAGTTTTAAGTTCTATCTCTATGGTTTGTTTGCTGTTGATGTAGCCCTAAGCAGCAACTGGCGAGAATCACTTTCATGGAAAGGGCCTGCCAAGCTTCCAAAAAACTACGAGTTGCCTGAAATCTCAGCACACACTTTTTCACCCAATCTTGATGAAACTTTCAGGTAATGATCAGTACGCCAATCCCACTTGGCTCGCCAAATTTCGTTCTTCTAGGTTAAACCGTTCGTTGGCAGTAACCGGTTTCATTTTGAGGTTTCACTCTATTTTCTCCTATAGGGAGACATGTATTTGGAACTCTAAATCGAACACGGTTTGTGCTGGCTCTTTGAAACTTGACACAATAAAGCAGTTTCAAGATCTATCTCTATGGTTTGTTTGCTGTTGATGTAGCCCTAAGCAGAGACTGGCGAGAATCACTTTCATGGAAAGGGCCTGCCAAGCTTCCAAAAATTACGAGTTGCCTGAAATCTCAGCACACACTTTTTCACCCAATCTTGATGAAACTTTCAGGTAATGATCAGTACACCAATCCCACTTGGCTCGCCAAATTTCGTTCTTCTAGGTTAATCCATTCGTTGGCAGTAACCGGTTTCATTTTGAGATTTCACTCTGTTTTTCTCCTATAGGGAGACATGTATTTGGAACTCTAAATCAAACACGGTTTGTGCTAGCTCTTTGAAAATTGACACAATAAAGCAGTTTCAAGTTCTATCTCTATGGTTTGTTTGCTGTTGATGTAGCCCTAAGCAGAGACTGGCGAGTATCACTTTCATGGAAAGGGCCTGCCAAGCTTCCAAAAACTACGAGTTGCCTGAAATCTCAGCACACACTTTTTCACCCAATCTTGATGAAACTTTCAGGTAATGATCAGTACACCAATCCCACTTGGCTCGCCAAATTTTCGTTCTTCTAGGTTAAACCGTTCGTTGGCAGTAACCGGTTTCATTTTGAGATTTCACTTTGTTTTCTCCTAAAAGGATACATGTATTTGGAACTCTAAATCAAACACGGTTTGTGCTAGCTCTTTGAAACTTGACACAATAAAGCAGTTTCAAGGTCTATCTCTATGGTTTGTTTGCTGTTGATGTAGCCCTAAGCAGAGACTGGCGAGAATCACTTTCATGGAAAGGGCCTGCCAAGCTTCCAAAAAACTACGAGTTGCCTGAAATCTCAGCACACACTTTTTCACCCAATCTTGATGAAACTTTCAGGTAATGATCAGTACACCAATCCCACTTGGCTCGCCAAATTTCGTTCTTCTAGGTTAAACCGTTCGTTGGCAGTATCCTGTTTCATTTGAGGTTTCACTCTGTTTTCTCCTATAGGGATACATGTATTTGGAACTCTAAATCAAACACGTTTGTGCTAGCTCTTTGAAACTTGACACAATAAAGCAGTTTCAAGTTCTATCTCTATGGTTTGTTTGCTGTTGATGTAGCCCTAAGCAGAGACTGGCGAGAATCACTTTCATGGAAAGGGCCTGCCAAGCTTCCAAAAACTACGAGTTGCCTGAAATCTCAGCAAACACTTTTTCACCCAATCCTTGATGATACTTTCAGGTAATGATCAGTACACAATCCCACTTGGCTCACCAAATTCCGTTCTTAGGTTAAACCGTTGGTTGGCAGTAACCGGTTTCATTTTGAGGTTTCACTCTGTTTTCTCCTATAGGGATACATGTATTTGAACTCTAAATCAAACACGGTTTGTGCTAGCTCTTTGAAACTTGACACAATGAAGCAGTTTTAAGTTTCTATCTCTATGGTTTGTTTTCTGTTGATGTAGCCCTAAGCAGAGCTGGCGAGAACCACTTTCATGGAAAGGGCCTGCCAAGCTCCAAAAACTACGAGTTGCCTGAAATCTCAGCACACACTTTTTCACCCAATCTTGATGAAACTTTCAGGTAATGATTAGTTATCCAATCCCACTTGGCTCGCCAAATTTCGTTCTTCTAGGTTAAACCGTTCGTTGTGCAGTAAACCGGTTTCATTTTGAGGTTTCACTCTGTTTTCTCCTATAGAGATACATGTATTTGGAACTCTAAACGAACACGGTTTGTGCTAGCTCTTTGAAACTTGACACAATAAAGCAGTTTCAGGTTCTATCTCTATGGTTTGTTTGCTGTTGATGTAGCCCTAAGCAAGACTGGCGAGAATTACATTCATGGAAAGGGCCTGCCAAGCTTCCAAAAAACTACGAGTTGCCTGAAATCTCAGCACACACTTTTTCACCAATCTTGATGAAACTTTCAGGTAATGATCAGTACACCAATCCCACTTGGCTCGCCAAATTTGTTCTTCTAGGTTAAACCGTCGTTGGCAGTAACCGGTTTCATTTTGAGGTTTCACTCTGTTTTCTCCTATAGGGATACATGTATTTGGAACTCTAAATCAAACACGGGTTTGTGCTAGCTCTTTGAAACTTGACACAATAAAGCAGTTTCAAGTTCTTTCTCTATGGTTTGTTTGCTGTTGATGTAGATCTAAGCAGAGACTGGCGATAATCGCTTTCATGGAAGGGCCTGCCAAGCTTCAAAAAGCTATGAGTTGCCTGAAATCTCAGCACACACTTTTTCACCCAATCTTGATGAAACTTTCAGGTAATGATCAGTACACCAATCCCCCTTGGCTCGCCAAATTTCGTTCTTCTAGGTTAAAACCGTTCGTTGGCAGTAACCGGTTTCATTTTGAGTTTCACTCTGTTTTCCTTTATAGGGATACATGTATTTGAAAGTCTAAATCAAACACGGTTTGTGCTAGCTCTTTGAAACTTGACACAATAAAGCAGTTTCAAGTTCTATCTCTATGGTTTGTTTGCTGTTGATGTAGCCCTAAGCAGAGACTGGCGAGAATCACTTTCATGGAAAGGCCTGCCAAGCTTCCAAAAACTACGAGTTGCCTGAAATCTCAGCAAACACTTTTTCACCCAATCTTGATGAAACTTTCAGGTAATGATCAGTACACTTCAGGTAATGATCAGTACACCAATCCCACTTGGCTCGCCAAATTTCGTTCTTCTAGGTTAAACCGTTCGTTGGCAGTAACCGGTTTCATTTTGAGGTTTCACTCTGTTTTCTGCTATAGGGATACATGTATTTGGAACTCTAAATCAAACACGGTTTGTGCTAGCTCTTTGAAACTTGACACAATAAAGCAGTTTCAAGTTCTATCTCTATGGTTTGTTTGCTGTTGATGTAGCCCTAAGCAGAGACTGGCGAGAATCACTTTCATGGAAAGGGCCTGCCAAGCTTCCAAAAAGCTATGAGTTGCCTGAAATCTCAGCACACACTTTTTCACCCAATCTTGATGAAACTTTCAGGTAATGATCAGTACACCAATCCCACTTGGCTCGCCAAATTTCGTTCTTCTAGGTTAAACCGTTCGTTGGCAGTAACCGGTTTCATTTTGAGGTTTCACACTGTTTTCTCCTATAGGGATACATGTATTTGAAAGTCTAAATCAAACACGGTTTGTGCTAGCTCTTTGAAACTTGACACAATAAAGCAGTTTCAAGTTCTATCTCTATGGTTTGTTTGCTGTTGATGTAGCCCTAAGCAGAGACTGGCGAGAATCACTTTCATGGAAAGGGCCTGCCAAGCTTCAAAAAACTACGAGTTGCCTGAAATCTCAGCACACACTTTTTCACCCAATCTTGATGAAACTTTCAGGTAATGATCAGTACACCAATCCCACTTGGCTCGCCAAATTTCGTTCTTCTAGGTTAAACCGTTCGTTGGCAGTAACCGGTTTCATTTTGAGGTTTCACTCTGTTTTCTCCTATAGGGATACATGTATTTGGAACTCTAAATCAAACACGGTTTGTGCTAGCTCTTTGAAACTTGACACAATAAAGCAGTTTCAAGTTCTATCTCTATGGTTTGTTTGCTGTTGATGTAGCCCTCAGCAGAGACTGGCGAGAATCACTTTCATGGAAAGGGCCTGCCAAGCTTCCAAAAAACTACGAGTTGCCTGAAATCTCAGCACACACTTTTTCACCCAATCTTGATGAAACTTTCAGGTAATGATCAGTACACCAATCCCACTTGGCTCACCAAATTCCGTTCTTCTAGGTTAAACCGTTGGTTGGCAGTAACCGGTTTCATTTTGAGGTTTCACTCTGTTTTCTCCTATAGGGATACATGTATTTGGAACTCTAAATCAAACACGGTTTGTGCTAGCTCTTTGAAACTTGACACAATGAAGCAGTTTTAAGTTCTATCTCTATGGTTTGTTTTCTGTTGATGTAGCCCTAAGCAGAGACTGGCGAGAACCACTTTCATGGAAAGGGCCTGCCAAGCTTCCAAAAAACTACGAGTTGCCTGAAATCTCAGCACACACTTTTTCACCCAATCTTGATGAAACTTTCAGGTAATGATTAGTTATCCAATCCCACTTGGCTCGCCAAATTTCGTTCTTCTAGGTTAAAGCGTTCGTTGGCAGTAACCGGTTTCATTTTGAGGTTTCACTCTGTTTTCTCCTATAGGGATACATGTATTTGGAACTCTAAATCAAACACGGTTTGTGCTAGCTCTTTGAAACTTGACACAATAAAGCAGTTTCAAGTTCTATCTCTATGGTTTGTTTGCTGTTGATGTAGCCCTAAGCAGAGACTGGCGAGAATCACTTTCATGGAAAGGGCCTGCCAATCTTCCAAAAAACTACAAGTTGCCTGAAATCTCAGCAAACACTTTTTCACCCAATCTTGATGAAACTTTCAGGTAATGATCAGTACACCAATCCCACTTGGCTCGCCAAATTTCGTTCTTCTAAGTTAAACCGGTCGTTGGCAGTAACCGGTTTCATTTTGAGGTTTCACTCTGTTTTCTCCTATAGGGATTCTTGTATGTGGAACTCTAAATCAAACACGGTTTGTGCTAGCTCTTTGAAACTTGACACAATAAAGTAGTTTCAAGTTCTATCTCTATGGTTTGTTTGCTGTTGATGTAGCCCTAAGCAGAGACTGGCGAGAATCACTTTCTTGGAAAGGGCCTGCCAAGCTTCCAAAAAACTACGAGTTGCCTGAAATCTCAGCACACACTTTTTCACCCAATCTTGATGAAACTTTCAGGTAATGATCAGTACACCAATCTCACTTGGCTCGCCAAATTTCGTTCTTCTAGGTTAAACCGTTCGTTGGCAGTAACCGGTTTCATTTTGAGGTTTCACTCTGTTTTCTCCTATAGGGATACATGTATTTGGAACTCTAAATCAAACACGGTTTGTGCTAGCTCTTTGAAACTTGACACAATAAAGCAGTTTCAAGTTCTATCTCTATGGTTTGTTTGCTGTTGATGTAGCCCTAAGCAGAGACTGGTGAGAATCACTTTCATGGAAAGGGCCTGCCAAGCTTCCAAAAAACTACGCGTTGCCTGAAATCTCAGCACACACTTTTTCACCCAATCTTGATGAAACTTTCAGTTAATGATCAATACACCAATCCCACTTGGTTCGCCAAATTTCGTTCTTCTAGGTTAAACCGTTCGTTGGCAGTAACCGGTTTTATTTTGAGGTTTCACTCTGTTTTCTCCTATAGGGATACATGTATTTGGAACTCTAAATCAAACACGGTTTGTGCTACCTCTTTGAAACTTGACACAATAAAGCAGTTTCAAGTTCTATCTCTATGGTTTGTTTGCTGTTGATGTAGCCCTAAGCAGAGACTGGCGAGAATCACTTTCATGGAAAGGGCCTGCCAAGCTTCCAAAAAACTACGAGTTGCCTGAAATCTCAGCACACACTTTTTCACCCAATCTTGATGAAACTTTCAGGTAATGATCAGTACACCAATCCCAATTGGCTCGCCAAATTTCGTTCTTCTAGGTTAAACCGTTTGTTGGCAGTAACCGGTTTCATTTTGAGATTTCACTGTGTTTTCTCCTATAGGGATACATGTATTTGGAAGTCTAAATCAAACACGGTTTGTGCTAGCTCTTTGAAACTTGACACAATAAAGCAGTTTCAAGTTCTATCTCTATGGTTTGTTTGCTGTTGACGTAGCCCTAAGCAGAGACTGGCGAGAATCACATTCATGGAAAGGGCCTGCCAAGCTTCCAAAAAACTACGAGTTGCCTGAAATCTCAGCAAACACTTTTTCACCCAATCTTGATGAAGCTTTCAGGTAATGATCAGTACACCAATCCCACTTGGCTCGCCAAATTTCGTTCTTCTATGTTAAACCGTTCGTTGGCAGTAACCAGTTTCATTTTGAGGTTTCACTCTGTTTTCTCCTATAGGGATACATGTATTTGGAACTCTAAATCAAACACGGTTTGTGCTAGCTCTTTGAAACTTGACACAAGAAAGCAGTTTCAAGTTCTATCTCTATGGTTTGTTTGCTGTTGATGTAGCCCTAAGCAGAGACTGGCTAGAATCACTTTCTTGGAAAGGGCCTGCCAAGCTACCAAAAAGCTATGAGTTGCTTGAAATCTCAGCACACACTTTTTCACCCAATGTTGATGAAACTTTCAGGTAATGATCAGTACACCAATCTCACTTGGCTCGCCAAATTTCGTTCTTCTAGGTTAAACCGTTCGTTGGCAGTAACCGGTTTCATTTTGAGGTTTCACTCTGTTTTCTCCTATAGGGATACATGTATTTGGAAGTCTAAATCAAACCCGGTTTGTGCTAGCCCTTTGAAACTTGACACAATAAAGCAGTTTCAAGTTCTATCTCTATGGTTTGTTTGCTGTTGATGTAGCCCTAAGCAGAGACTGGCGAGAATCACTTTCATGGAAAGGGCCTGCCAAGCTTCCAAAAAACTACGAGTTGCCTGAAATCTCAGCACACACTTTTTCACCCAATCTTGATGAAACTTTCAGGTAATGATCAGTACACCAATCCCACTTGGCTCGCCAAATTTCGTTCTTCTAGGTTAAACCGTTCGTTGGCAGTAACCGGTTTCATTTTGAGATTTCACTCTGTATTCTCCTATAGGGAGACGTGTATTTGGAACTCTAAATCAAACACGGTTTGTGCTAGCTCTTTGAAACTTGACACAATAAAGCAGTTTCAAGTTCTATCTCTATGGTTTGTTTGCTGTTGATGTAGCCCTAAGCAGAGACTGGCGAGAATCACTTTCATGGAAAGGGCCTGCCAAGCTTCCAAAAAACTACGAGTTGCCTGAAATCTCAGCAAACACTTTTTCACCCAATCTTGATGATACTTTCAGGTAATGATCAGTACACCAATCCCACTTGGCTCACCAAATTCCGTTCTTCTAGGTTAAACCGTTGGTTGGCAGTAACCGGTTTCATTTTGAGGTTTCACTCTGTTTTCTCCTATAGGGATACATGTATTTGGAACTCTAAATCAAACACGGTTTGTGCTAGCTCTTTGAAACTTGACACAATGAAGCAGTTTCAAGTTCTATCTCTATGGTTTGTTTTCTGTTGATGTAGCCCTAAGCAGAGACTGGCGAGAATCACTTTCATGGAAAGGGCCTGCCAAGCTTCCAAAAAACTACGAGTTGCCTGAAATCTCAGCACACACTTTTTCACCCAATCTTGATGAAACTTTCAGTTAATGATCAATACACCAATCCCACTTGGTTCGCCAAATTTCGTTCTTCTAGGTTAAACCGTTCGTTGGCAGTAACCGGTTTTATTTTGAGGTTTCACTCTGTTTTCTCCTATAGGGATACATGTATTTGGAACTCTAAATCAAACACGGTTTGTGCTACCTCTTTGAAACTTGACACAATAAAGCAGTTTCAAGTTCTATCTCTATGGTTTGTTTGCTGTTGATGTAGCCCTAAGCAGAGACTGGCGAGAATCACTTTCATGGAAAGGGCCTGCCAAGCTTCCAAAAAACTACGAGTTGCCTGAAATATGAGCAAACACTTTTTCACCCAATCTTGATGAAACTTTCAGGTAATGATCAGTACACCAATCCCACTTGGCTCACCAAATTTTGTACTTCTAGGTTAAACCGGTCGTTGGCAGTAACCGGTTTCATTTTGAGGTTTCACTCTGTTTTCTCCTATAGAGATACATGTATCTGGAAGTCTAAATAAAACACGGTTTATTCTAGCTCTTTGAAACTTGACACAATAAAGCAGTTTCAAGTTCTATCTCTATGGTTTGTTTGCTGTTGATGTAGCCCTAAGCAGAGACTGGCGAGAATCACTTTCATGGAAAGGGCCTGCCAAGCTTCCAAAAAACTACGCGTTGCCTGAAATCTCAGCACACACTTTTTCACCCAATCTTGATGAAAATTTCAGGTAATGATCAGTACACCAAACTCACTTGGCTCGCCAAATTTCGTTCTTCTAGGTTAAACCGTTCGTTGGCAGTAACTGGTTTCATTTTGAGGTTTCACTCAGTTTTTCCCTATAGGGATACATGTATTTGGAAGTCTAAATCAAACCCGGTTTGTGCTAGCTCTTTGAAACTTGACACAATAAAGCAGTTTCAAGTTCTATCTCTATGGTTTGTTTGCTGTTGATGTAGCCCTAAGCAGAGACTGGCGAGAATCACTTTCATGGAAAGGGCCTGCCAAGCTTCCAAAAAACTACGAGTTGCCTGAAATCTCAGCACACACTTTTTCACCCAATCTTGATGAAACTTTCAGGTAATGATCAGTACACCAATCCCACTTGGCTCGCCAAATTTCGTTCTTCTAGGTTAAACCGTTTGTTGGCAGTAACCGGTTTCATTTTGAGATTTCACTGTGTTTTCTCCTATAGGGATACATGTATTTGGAAGTCTAAATCAAACACGGTTTGTGCTAGCTCTTTGAAACTTGACACAATAAAGCAGTTTCAAGTTCTATCTCTATGGTTTGTTTGCTGTTGATGTAGCCCTAAGCAGAGACTGGCGAGAATCACTTTCATGGAAAGGGCCTGCCAAGCTTCCAAAAAACTACGAGTTGCCTGAAATATGAGCAAACACTTTTTCACCCAATCTTGATGAAACTTTCAGGTAATGATCAGTACACCAATCCCACTAGGCTCACCAAATTTTGTTCTTCTAGGTTAAACCGTTCGTTGGCAGTAACCGGTTTCATTTTGAGGTTTCACTCTGTTTTCTCCTATAGGGATACATGTATTTGGAAGTCTAAATCAAACACGGTTTGTGCTAGCTCTTTGAAACTTGACAGAATAAAGCAGTTTCAAGTTCTATCTCTATGGTTTGTTTGCTGTTGATGTAGCCCTAAGCAGAGACTGGCGAGAATCACTTTCATGGAAAGGGCCTGCCAAGCTTCCAAAAAACTACGAGTTACCTGAAATCTCAGCACACACTTTTTCACCCAATCTTGATGAAACTTTCAGGTAATGATTAGTACACCAATCCCACTTGGCTCTCCAAATTTCGTTTTTCTAGGTTAAACCGTTCGTTGGCAGTAACTGGTTTCATTTTGAGGTTTCACTCAGTTTTTCCCTATAGGGATACATGTATTTGGAAGTCTAAATCAAACCCGGTTTGTGCTAGCTCTTTGAAACTTGACAGAATAAAGCAGTTTCAAGTTCTATCTCTATGGTTTGTTTGCTGTTGATGTAGCCCTAAGCAGAGACTGGCGAGAATCACTTTCATGGAAAGGGCCTGCCAAGCTTCCAAAAAACTACGCGTTGCCTGAAATCTCAGCACACACTTTTTCACCCAATCTTGATGAAACTTTCAGGTAATGATCAGTACACCAATCTCACTTGGCTCGCCAAATTTCGTTCTTCTAGGTTAAACCGTTCGTTGGCAGTAACCGGTTTCATTTTGAGGTTTCACTCTGTTTTCTCCTATAGGGATACATGTATTTGGAACTCTAAATCAAACACGGTTTGTGCTAGCTCTTTGAAACTTGACACAATAAAGCAGTTTCAAGTTCTATCTCTATGGTTTGTTTGCTGTTGATGTAGCCCTAAGCAGAGACTGGTGAGAATCACTTTCATGGAAAGGGCCTGCCAAGCTTCCAAAAAACTACGCGTTGCCTGAAATCTCAGCACACACTTTTTCACCCAATCTTGATGAAACTTTCAGTTAATGATCAATACACCAATCCCACTTGGTTCGCCAAATTTCGTTCTTCTAGGTTAAACCGTTCGTTGGCAGTAACCGGTTTTATTTTGAGGTTTCACTCTGTTTTCTCCTATAGGGATACATGTATTTGGAACTCTAAATCAAACACGGTTTGTGCTACCTCTTTGAAACTCGACACAATAAAGCAGTTTCAAGTTCTATCTCTATGGTTTGTTTGCTGTTGATGTAGCCCTAAGCAGAGACTGGCGAGAATCACTTTCATGGAAAGGGCCTGCCAAGCTTCCAAAAAACTACGAGTTGCCTGAAATATGAGCAAACACTTTTTCACCCAATCTTGATGAAACTTTCAGGTAATGATCAGTACACCAATCCCACTTGGCTCACCAAATTTTGTACTTCTAGGTTAAACCGGTCGTTGGCAGTAACCGGTTTCATTTTGAGGTTTCACTCTGTTTTCTCCTATAGAGATACATGTATCTGGAAGTCTAAATAAAACACGGTTTATTCTAGCTCTTTGAAACTTGACACAATAAAGCAGTTTCAAGTTCTATCTCTATGGTTTGTTTGCTGTTGATGTAGCCCTAAGCAGAGACTGGCGAGAATCACTTTCATGGAAAGGGCCTGCCAAGCTTCCAAAAAACTACGCGTTGCCTGAAATCTCAGCACACACTTTTTCACCCAATCTTGATGAAAATTTCAGGTAATGATCAGTACACCAAACTCACTTGGCTCGCCAAATTTCGTTCTTCTAGGTTAAACCGTTCGTTGGCAGTAACTGGTTTCATTTTGAGGTTTCACTCAGTTTTTCCCTATAGGGATACATGTATTTGGAAGTCTAAATCAAACCCGGTTTGTGCTAGCTCTTTGAAACTTGACATAATAAAGCAGTTTCAAGTTCTATCTCTATGGTTTGTTTGCTGTTGATGTAGCCCTAAGCAGAGACTGGCGAGAATCACTTTCATGGAAAGGGCCTGCCAAGCTTCCAAAAAACTACGAGTTGCCTGAAATCTCAGCACACACTTTTTCACCCAATCTTGATGAAACTTTCAGGTAATGATCAGTACACCAATCCCACTTGGCTCCCCAAATTTCGTTCTTCTAGGTTAAACCGTTGGTTGGCAGTAACCGGTTTCATTTTGAGGTTTCACTCTGTTTTCTCCTATAGGGATCATGTATTTGGAACTCTAAATCAAACACGGTTTGTGCTAGCTCTTTGAAACTTGACACAATAAGAAGTTTCAAGTTCTATCTCTATGGTTTGTTTGCTGTTGATGTAGCCCTAAGCAGAGACTGTCGAGAATCACTTTCATGGAAAGGACCTGCCAAGCTTCCAAAAAACTACGAGATGCCTGAAATCTCAGCAAACACTTTTTCACCCAATCTTGATGATACTTTCAGGTAATTATCAGTACACCAATCCCACTTGGCTCGCCAAATTTCGTTCTTCTAGGTTAAACCGTTCCTTGGCAGTAAACGGTTTCATTTTGAGGTTTCACTCTGTTTCTCAATAGGGATACATGTATTTGGAACTCTAAGTCAAACACGGTTTGTGCTAGCTCTTTGAAACTTGACACAATAAAGCAGTTTCAAGTTCTATCTCTATGGTTTGGTTGCTGTTGATGTAGCCCTAAGCAGAGACTGGCGAGAATCACTTTCATGGAAAGGGCCTGCCAAGCTTCCAAAAAACTACGAGTTGCCTGAAATCTCAGCAAACACTTTTTCACCCAATCTTGATGAAACTTTCAGGTAATGATCAGTACACCAATCCCACTTGGCCCGGCAAATTTCATTCTTCTAGGTTAAACCGTTCGTAGGCAGTAACCGGTTTCATTTTGAGGTTTCACTCTGTTTTCTCCTATAGGGATACATGTATTTGGAACTCTAATCAAACACGGTTTGTGCTAGCTCTTTGAAACTTGACACAATAAAGAAGTTTCAAGTTCTATCTCTATGGTTTGTTTGCTGTTGATGTAGCCCTAAGCAGAGACTGTCGAGAATCACTTTCATGGAAAGGGCCTGCGAAGCTTCCAAAAAACTACGAGTTGCCTGAAATCTCAGCACACACTTTTCACCCAATCTTGATGAAACTTTCAGGTAATGATCAGTACACCAATCCCACTTGGCTCACCAAATTTTGTTCTTCTAGGTTAAACTGTCGTTGGCAGTAACCAGTTTCATTTTGAGGTTTCACTCTGTTTTCTCCTATAGGGATACATGTATTTGGAAGTCTAAATCAAACACGGTTTGTGCTAGCTCTTTGAAACTTGACACAATAAAGCAGTTTCAAGTTCTATCTCTATGGTTTGTTTGCTGTTGATGTAGCCCTAAGCAGAGACTGGTGAGAATCACTTTCATGGAATGGGCCTGCCAATCTTCCAAAGAACTACGAGTTGCCTGAAATCTCAGCACACACTTTTCACCCAAACTTGATGAAACTTTCAGGTAATGATCAGTACACCAATCCCACTTGGCTCGCCAAATTTCGTTCTTCTAGGTTAAACAGTTCGTTGGCAGTAACCGGTTTCATTTGAGGTTTCACTCTGTTTTCTCCTATAGGGATACATGTATCTGGAAGTCTAAATCAAACACGGTTTGTGCTAGCTCTTTGAAACTTGACACAATAAAGCAGTTTCAAGTTCTATCTCTATGGTTTGTTTGCTGTTGATGTAGCCCTAAGCAGAGACTGGCGAGAATCACTTTCATGGAAAGGGCCTGCCAAGCTTCCAAAAAACTACGAGTTGCCTGAAATCTCAGCACACACTTTTTCACCCAATCTTGATGAAGCTTTCAGGTAATGATCAGTACACCAATCCCACTTGGCTCGCCAAATTTCGTTCTTCTAGGTTAAACCGGTCGTTGGAAGTAACCGGTTTCATTTTGAGGTTTCACTCTGTTTTCTCCTATAGGGATACATGTATTTGGAAGTCTAAATCAAACACGGTTTGTGCTAGCTCTTTGAAACTTGACACAATAAAGCAGTTTCAAGTTCTATCCCTATGGTTTGTTTGCTGTTGATGTAGCCCTAAGCAGAGACTGGCGAGAATCACTTTCATGGAAAGGGCCTGCCAAGCTTCCAAAAAACTACGAGTTGCCTGAAATCTCAGCAAACACTTTTCACCCAATCTTGATGAAGCTTTCAGGTAATGATCAGTACACCAATCCACTTGGCTCGCCAAATTTCGTTCTTCTAGGTTAAACCGGTCGTTGGAAGTAACCGGTTTCATTTTGAGGTTTCACTCTGTTTTCTCCTATAGGGATACATGTATTTGGAAGTCTAAATCAAACACGGTTTTGCTAGCTCTTTGAAACTTGACACAATAAAGCAGTTTCAAGTTCTATCTCTATGGTTTGTTTGCTGTTGATGTAGCCCTAAGCAGAGACTGGCGAGAATCACTTTCATGGAAAGGGCCTGCCAAGCTTCCAAAAAACTACGAGTTGCCTGAAATCTCAGCAAACACTTTTTCACCCAATCTTGATGAAACTTTCAGGTAATGATCAGTACACCAATCCCACTTGGCCCGGCAAATTTCATTCTTCTAGGTTAAACTGTTCGTAGGCAGTAACCGGTTTCATTTTGAGGTTTCACTCTGTTTTCTCCTATAGGGATACATGTATTTGGAACTCTAAATAAAACACGGTTTGTGCTAGCTCTTTGAAACTTGACACAATAAAGCCGTTTCAAGTTCTATCTCTATGGTTTGTTTGCTGTTGATGTAGCCCTAAGCAGAGACTGGCGAGAATCACTTTCATGGAAAGGGCCTGCCAAGCTTCCAAAAAACTACGAGTTTTCTGACATATCAGCAAAACTTTTTCACCCCAATCTTGATGAAACTTTCAGGTAATGATCAGTACACCAATCCCACTTGGCTCACCAAATTTTGTTCTTCTAGGTTAAACCGTTCGTTGGCAGTAACCGGTTTCATTTTTGAGGTTTCACTCTGTTTTCTCCTATAGGATACATGTATTTGGAAGTCTAAATCAAACACGGTTTGTGCTAGCTCTTTGAAACTTGACACAATAAAGCAGTTTCCAGTTCTATCTCTATGGTTTGATTGCTGTTGATGTAGCCCTAAGCAGAGACTGGCGAGAATCACTTTCATGGAAAGGGCCTGCCAAGCTTCCAAAGAACTACGAGTTGCCTGAAATCTCAGCACACACTTTTTCACCCAATCTTGATGAAACTTTCAGGTAATGATCAGTACACCAATCCCACTTGGCTCGCCAAATTTCGTTCTTCTAGGTTAAACAGTTCGTTGGCAGTAACCGGTTTCATTTTGAGGTTTCACTCTGTTTTCTCCTATAGGGATACATGTATTTGGAACTCTAAATCAAACACGGTTTGTGCTAGCTCTTTGAAACTTGACACAATAAAGCAGTTTCAAGTTCTATCTCTATGGTTTGTTTGCTGTTGATGTAGCCCTAAGCAGAGACTGGCGAGAATCACTTTCATGGAAAGGGCCTGCCAAGCTTCCAAAAAACTACGAGTTGCCTGAAATCTCAGCACACACTTTTTCACCCCAATCTTGATGAAACTGTCAGGTAATGATCAGTACACCAATCCCACTTGGCTCGCCAAATATCGTTCTTCTGGGTTAAACCGTTCGTTGGCAGTACCCGATTTCATTTTGAGGTTTCACTCTGTTTTCTCCTCTAGGGATAAATGTATTTGGAAGTCTAAATCAAACACGGTTTGTGCTAGCTCTTTGAAACTTGACACAATAAAGCAGTTTCAAGTTCTATCTCTATGGTTGTTTGCTGTTGATGTAGCCCTAAGCAGAGACTGGCGAGAATCACTTTCATGGAAAGGGCCTGCCAAGCTTCCAAAAAACTACGAGATGCCTGAAATCTCAGCAAACACTTTTTCACCCCAATCTTGATGATACTTTCAGGTAATGATCAGTACACCAATCCCACTTGGCTCGCCAAATTTCGTTCTTCTAGGTTAAACCGTTCCTTGGCAGTAAACGGTTTCATTTTGAGGTTTCACTCTGTTTTCTCCTATAGGGATACATGTATTTGGAACTCTAAATCAAACACGGTTTGTGCTAGCTCTTTGAAACTTGACACAATAAAGCAGTTTCAAGTTCTATCTCTATGGTTTGTTTGCTGTTGATGTAGCCCTAAGCAGAGACTGGCGAGAATCACTTTCATGGAAAGGGCCTGCCAATCTTCCAAAAAACTTCGAGTTGCCTGAAATCTCAGCACACACTTTTTCACCCAATCTTGATGAAACTGTCAGGTAATGATCAGTACACCAATCCCACTTGGCTCGCCAAATTTCGTTCTTCTAGGTTAAACCGTTCGTTGGCAGTAACCGGTTTCATTTTGAGGTTTCACTCTGTTTTCTCCTAAAGGGATACATGTATTTGGAACTCTAAATCAAACACGGTTTGTGCTAGCTCTTTGAAACTTGACACAATAAAGCAGTTTCAAGTTCTATCTCTATGGTTTGTTTGCTGTTGATGTAGCCCTAAGCAGAGACTGGCGAGAATCACTTTCATGGAAAGGGCCTGCCAAGCTTCCAAAAAACTACGAGTTGCCTGAAATCTCAGCAAACACTTTTTCACCCAATCTTGATGAAACTTTCAGGTAATGATCAGTACACGTATTTCACTTGGCTCGCCAAATTTCGTTGTTCTAGGTTAAACCGTTCGTTGGCAGTAACCGGTTTCATTTTGAGGTTTCACTCTGTTTTCTCCTATAGGGGTACATGTATTTGGAACTCTAAATCAAACACGGTTTGTGCTAGCTGTTTGAAACTTGACACAATAAAGCAGTTTCAAGTTCTATCTCTATGGTTTGTTTGCTGTTGATGTAGCCCTAAGCAGAGACTGGCGAGAATCAGTTTCATGGAAAGGGCCTGCCAAGCTTCCAAAAAACTACGAGATGCCTGAAATCTCAGCAAACACTTTTTCACCCAATCTTGATGATACTTTCAGGTAATGATCAGTACACCAATCCCACTTGGCTCGCCAAATTTCGTTCTTCTAGGTTAAACCGGTCGTTGGAAGTAACCGGTTTCATTTTGAGGTTTCACTCTGTTTTCTCCTATAGGGATACATGTATTTGGAAGTCTAAATCAAACACGGTTTTGCTAGCTCTTTGAAACTTGACACAATAAAGCAGTTTCAAGTTCTATCTCTATGGTTTGTTTGCTGTTGATGTAGTCCTAAGCAGAGACTGGCGAGAATCACTTTCATGGAAAGGGCCTGCCAAGCTTCCAAAAAACTACGAGTTGCCTGAAATCTCAGCAAACACTTTTTCACCCAATCTTGATGAAACTTTCAGGTAATGATCAGTACACCAATCCCACTTGGCCCGGCAAATTTCATTCTTCTAGGTTAAACTGTTCGTAGGCAGTAACCGGTTTCATTTTGAGGTTTCACTCTGTTTTCTCCTATAGGGATACATGTATTTGGAACTCTAAATAAAACACGGTTTGTGCTAGCTCTTTGAAACTTGACACAATAAAGCCGTTTCAAGTTCTATCTCTATGGTTTGTTTGCTGTTGATGTAGCCCTAAGCAGAGACTGGCGAGAATCACTTTCATGGAAAGGGCCTGCCAAGCTTCCAAAAAACTACGAGTTTTCTGACATATCAGCAAAACTTTTTCACCCAATCTTGATGAAACTTTCAGGTAATGATCAGTACACCAATCCCACTTGGCTCACCAAATTTTGTTCTTCTAGGTTAAACCGTTCGTTGGCAGTAACCGGTTTCATTTTGAGGTTTCACTCTGTTTTCTCCTATAGGGATACATGTATTTGGAAGTCTAAATCAAACACGGTTTGTGCTAGCTCTTTGAAACTTGACACAATAAAGCAGTTTCCAGTTCTATCTCTATGGTTTGATTGCTGTTGATGTAGCCCTAAGCAGAGACTGGCGAGAATCACTTTCATGGAAAGGGCCTGCCAA
>NW_027524885.1:0-26718 GCF_052094955.1 Ictidomys tridecemlineatus
AATGATCAGTACACCAATCCCACTTGGCTCGCCAAATTTCGTTCTTCTAGGTGAAACCGTTCTTTGGCAGTAACCGGTTTCATTTTGAGGTTTCACTCTGTTTTCTCCTATAGGGATACATGTATTTGGAACTCTAAATCAAACACGGTTTGTGCTAGCTCTTTGAAACTTGACACCATAAAGCAGTTTCAAGTTCTGTCTCTATGGTTTGTTTGCTGTTGATGTAGCCCTAAGCAGAGACTGTCGAGAATCACATTCATGGAACGGGCCTGCCAAGCTTCCAAAAAACTACGAGTTGCCTGAAATCTCAGCACACACTTTTTCACCCAATCTTGATGAAACTTTTAGGTAATGATCAGTACACCAATCCCACTGGGCTCGCCAAATTTCGTTCTTCTCGGTGAAACCGTTCGTTGGCAGTAACCGGTTTCATTTTGAGTTTTCACTCTGTTTTCTCCTAGAGGGATACATGTATTTGGAACTCTAAATCAAACACGGTTTGTGCTAGCTCTTTGAAACTTGACACCATAAAGCAGTTTCAAGTTCTATCTCTATGGTTTGTTTGCATTTAATGTAGCCCTAAGCAGAGACTGGCGAGAATCACTTTCATGGAACGGGCCTGCCAAGCTTCCAAAAAACTACGAGTTGCCTGAAATCTCAGCACACACTTTTTCACCCAATCTTGATGAAACTTTCAGGTAATGATCAGTACACCAATCCCACTTGGCTCGCCAAATTTCGTTCTTCTCGGTGAAACCGTTCGTTGGCAGTAACCGGTTTCATTTTGAGTTTTCACTCTGTTTTCTCCTAGAGGGATACATGTATTTGGAACTCTAAATCAAACACGGTTTGTGCTAGCTCTTTGAAACTTGACACCATAAAGCAGTTTCAAGTTCTATCTCTATGGTTTGTTTGCATTTGATGTAGCCCTAAGCAGAGACTGGCGAGAATCACTTTCATGGAAAGGGCCTGCCAAGCTTCCAAAAAACTACGAGTTGCCTGAAATCTCAGCACACACTTTTTCACCCAACCTTGATGAAACTTTCAGGTAATGATCAGTACACCAATCCCACTTGGCTCGCCAAATTTCGTTCTTCTAGGTGAAACCGTTCTTTGGCAGTAACCGGTTTCATTTTGAGGTTTCACTCTGTTTTCTCCTATAGGGATACATGTATTTGGAACTCTAAATCAAACAGGGTTTGTGCTAGCTCTTTGAAACTTGACACCATAAAGCAGTTTCAAGTTCTGTCTCTATGGTTTGTTTGCTGTTGATGTAGCCCTAAGCAGAGACTGGCGAGAATCACTTTCTTGGAAAGGGCCTGCCAAGCTTCCAAAAAACTACGAGTTTCCTGAAATCTCAGCACACACTTTTTTACCCAAACTTGATGAAACTTTCAGGTAATGATCAGTACACCAATCCCACTTGGCTCGCCAAATTTAGTTCTTCTAGGTGAAACCGTTCGTTGGCAGTAACCGGTTTCATTTTGAGGTTTCACTCTGTTTTCTCCTATAGGGATACATGTATTTGGAACTCTAAATCAAACACGGTTTGTGCTAGCTCTTTGAAACTTGACACCATAATGCAGTTTCAAGTTCTATATCTATGGTTTGTTTGCTGTTGATGTAGCCCTAAGCAGAGACTGGCGAGAATCACTTTCATGGAAAGGGCTTTCCAAGCTTCCAAAAAACTACGAGTTGCCTGAAATCTCAGCACACACTTTTTCATCCAACCTTGATGAAACTTTCAGGTAATGATCAGTACACCAATCCCACTTGGCTCGCCAAACTTCGTTCTTCTAGGTGAAACCGTTCGTTGGCAGTAACCGGTTTCATTTTGAGGTTTCACTCTGTTTTCTCCTATAGGGATACATGTATTTGGAACTCTAAATCAAACACGGTTTGTGCTAGCTCTTTGAAACTTGACACCATAAAGCAGTTTCAAGTTCTATCTCTATGGTTTTTTTGCTGTTGATGTAGCCCTAAGCAGAGACTGGCGAGAATCACTTTCATGGAAAGGGCCTGCCAAGCTTCCAAAAACTACGAGTTGCCTGAAATCTCAGCACACACTTTTTCACCCAATCTTGATGAAACTTTCAGGTAATGATCAGTACACCAATCCCACTTGGCTCGCCAAATTTCGTACTTCTAGGTGAAACCGTTCGTTGGCAGTAACCGGTTTCATTTTGAGGTTTCACTCTGTTTTCTCCTATAGGGATACATGTATTTGGAACTCTAAATCAAACACGGTTTGTGCTAGCTCTTTGAAACTTGACACCATAAAGCAGTTTCAAGTTCTATCTCTATGGTTTGTTTGCATTTGATGTAGCCCTAAGCAGAGACTGGCGAGAATCACTTTCATGGAAAGGGCCTGCCAAGCTTCCAAAAAACTACGAGTTGCCTGAAATCTCAGCACACACTTTTTCACCCAACCTTGATGAAACTTTCAGGTAATGATCAGTACACCAATCCCACTTGGCTCGCCAAATTTCGTTCTTCTAGGTGAAACCGTTCTTTGGCAGTAACCGGTTTCATTTTGAGGTTTCACTCTGTTTTCTCCTATAGGGATACATGTATTTGGAACTCTAAATCAAACAGGGTTTGTGCTAGCTCTTTGAAACTTGACACCATAAAGCAGTTTCAAGTTCTGTCTCTATGGTTTGTTTGCTGTTGATGTAGCCCTAAGCAGAGACTGGCGAGAATCACTTTCTTGGAAAGGGCCTGCCAAGCTTCCAAAAAACTACGAGTTTCCTGAAATCTCAGCACACACTTTTTTACCCAAACTTGATGAAACTTTCAGGTAATGATCAGTACACCAATCCCACTTGGCTCGCCAAATTTAGTTCTTCTAGGTGAAACCGTTCGTTGGCAGTAACCGGTTTCATTTTGAGGTTTCACTCTGTTTTCTCCTATAGGGATACATGTATTTGGAACTCTAAATCAAACACGGTTTGTGCTAGCTCTTTGAAACTTGACACCATAATGCAGTTTCAAGTTCTATATCTATGGTTTGTTTGCTGTTGATGTAGCCCTAAGCAGAGACTGGCGAGAATCACTTTCATGGAAAGGGCTTTCCAAGCTTCCAAAAAACTACGAGTTGCCTGAAATCTCAGCACACACTTTTCATCCAACCTTGATGAAACTTTCAGGTAATGATCAGTACACCAATCCCACTTGGCTCGCCAAACTTCGTTCTTCTAGGTGAAACCGTTCGTTGGCAGTAACCGGTTTCATTTTGAGGTTTCACTCTGTTTTCTCCTATAGGGATACATGTATTTGGAACTCTAAATCAAACACGGTTTGTGCTAGCTCTTTGAAACTTGACACCATAAAGCAGTTTCAAGTTCTATCTCTATGGTTTTTTTGCTGTTGATGTAGCCCTAAGCAGAGACTGGCGAGAATCACTTTCATGGAAAGGGCCTGCCAAGCTTCCAAAAACTACGAGTTGCCTGAAATCTCAGCACACACTTTTTCACCCAATCTTGATGAAACTTTCAGGTAATGATCAGTACACCAATCCCACTTGGCTCGCCAAATTTCGTTCTTCTAGGTGAAACCGTTCGTTGGCAGTAACCGGTTTCATTTTGAGGTTTCACTCTGTTTTCTCCTATAGGGATACATGTATTTGGAACTCTAAATCAAACACGGTTTGTGCTAGCTCTTTGAAACTTGACACCATAAAGCAGTTTCAAGTTCTGTCTCTATGGTTTGTTTGCTGTTGATGTAGCCCTAAGCAGAGACTGTCGAGAATCACATTCATGGAACGGGCCTGCCAAGCTTCCAAAAAACTACGAGTTGCCTGAAATCTCAGCACACACTTTTTCACCCAATCTTGATGAAACTTTCAGGTAATGATCAGTACACCAATCCCACTGGGCTCGCCAAATTTCGTTCTTCTCGGTGAAACCGTTCGTTGGCAGTAACCGGTTTCATTTTGAGTTTTCACTCTGTTTTCTCCTAGAGGGATACATGTATTTGGAACTCTAAATCAAACACGGTTTGTGCTAGCTCTTTGAAACTTGACACCATAAAGCAGTTTCAAGTTCTATCTCTATGGTTTGTTTGCATTTAATGTAGCCCTAAGCAGAGACTGGCGAGAATCACTTTCATGGAACGGGCCTGCCAAGCTTCCAAAAAACTACGAGTTGCCTGAAATCTCAGCACACACTTTTTCACCCAATCTTGATGAAACTTTCAGGTAATGATCAGTACACCAATCCCACTTGGCTCGCCAAATTTCGTTCTTCTCAGTGAAACCGTTCGTTGGCAGTAACCGGTTTCATTTTGAGTTTTCACTCTGTTTTCTCCTAGAGGGATACATGTATTTGGAACTCTAAATCAAACACGGTTTGTGCTAGCTCTTTGAAACTTGACACCATAAAGCAGTTTCAAGTTCTATCTCTATGGTTTGTTTGCATTTGATGTAGCCCTAAGCAGAGACTGGCGAGAATCACTTTCATGGAAAGGGCCTGCCAAGCTTCCAAAAAACTACGAGTTGCCTGAAATCTCAGCACACACTTTTTCACCCAACCTTGATGAAACTTTCAGGTAATGATCAGTACACCAATCCCACTTGGCTCGCCAAATTTCGTTCTTCTAGGTGAAACCGTTCTTTGGCAGTAACCGGTTTCATTTTGAGGTTTCACTCTGTTTTCTCCTATAGGGATACATGTATTTGGAACTCTAAATCAAACAGGGTTTGTGCTAGCTCTTTGAAACTTGACACCATAAAGCAGTTTCAAGTTCTGTCTCTATGGTTTGTTTGCTGTTGATGTAGCCCTAAGCAGAGACTGGCGAGAATCACTTTCTTGGAAAGGGCCTGCCAAGCTTCCAAAAAACTACGAGTTTCCTGAAATCTCAGCACACACTTTTTTACCCAAACTTGATGAAACTTTCAGGTAATGATCAGTACACCAATCCCACTTGGCTCGCCAAATTTAGTTCTTCTAGGTGAAACCGTTCGTTGGCAGTAACCGGTTTCATTTTGAGGTTTCACTCTGTTTTCTCCTATAGGGATACATGTATTTGGAACTCTAAATCAAACACGGTTTGTGCTAGCTCTTTGAAACTTGACACCATAATGCAGTTTCAAGTTCTATATCTATGGTTTGTTTGCTGTTGATGTAGCCCTAAGCAGAGACTGGCGAGAATCACTTTCATGGAAAGGGCTTTCCAAGCTTCCAAAAAACTACGAGTTGCCTGAAATCTCAGCACACACTTTTTCATCCAACCTTGATGAAACTTTCAGGTAATGATCAGTACACCAATCCCACTTGGCTCGCCAAACTTCGTTCTTCTAGGTGAAACCGTTCGTTGGCAGTAACCGGTTTCATTTTGAGGTTTCACTCTGTTTTCTCCTATAGGGATACATGTATTTGGAACTCTAAATCAAACACGGTTTGTGCTAGCTCTTTGAAACTTGACACCATAAAGCAGTTTCAAGTTCTATCTCTATGGTTTTTTTGCTGTTGATGTAGCCCTAAGCAGAGACTGGCGAGAATCACTTTCATGGAAAGGGCCTGCCAAGCTTCCAAAAACTACGAGTTGCCTGAAATCTCAGCACACACTTTTTCACCCAATCTTGATGAAACTTTCAGGTAATGATCAGTACACCAATCCCACTTGGCTCGCCAAATTTCGTTCTTCTAGGTGAAACCGTTCGTTGGCAGTAACCGGTTTCATTTTGAGGTTTCACTCTGTTTTCTCCTATAGGGATACATGTATTTGGAACTCTAAATCAAACACGGTTTGTGCTAGCTCTTTGAAACTTGACACCATAATGCAGTTTCAAGTTCTATATCTATGGTTTGTTTGCTGTTGATGTAGCCCTAAGCAGAGACTGGCGAGAATCACTTTCATGGAAAGGGCTTTCCAAGCTTCCAAAAAACTACGAGTTGCCTGAAATCTCAGCACACACTTTTTCATCCAACCTTGATGAAACTTTCAGGTAATGATCAGTACACCAATCCCACTTGGCTCGCCAAACTTCGTTCTTCTAGGTGAAACCGTTCGTTGGCAGTAACCGGTTTCATTTTGAGGTTTCACTCTGTTTTCTCCTATAGGGATACATGTATTTGGAACTCTAAATCAAACACGGTTTGTGCTAGCTCTTTGAAACTTGACACCATAAAGCAGTTTCAAGTTCTATCTCTATGGTTTTTTTGCTGTTGATGTAGCCCTAAGCAGAGACTGGCGAGAATCACTTTCATGGAAAGGGCCTGCCAAGCTTCCAAAAAACTACGAGTTGCCTGAAATCTCAGCACACACTTTTTCACCCAATCTTGATGAAACTTTCAGGTAATGATCAGTACACCAATCCCACTTGGCTCGCCAAATTTCGTTCTTCTAGGTGAAACCGTTCGTTGGCAGTAACCGGTTTCATTTTGAGGTTTCACTCTGTTTTCTCCTATAGGGATACATGTATTTGGAACTCTAAATCAAACACGGTTTGTGCTAGCTCTTTGAAACTTGACACCATAAAGCAGTTTCAAGTTCTGTCTCTATGGTTTGTTTGCTGTTGATGTAGCCCTAAGCAGAGACTGTTGAGAATCACATTCATGGAACGGGCCTGCCAAGCTTCCAAAAAACTACGAGTTGCCTGAAATCTCAGCACACACTTTTTCACCCAATCTTGATGAAACTTTCAGGTAATGATCAGTACACCAATCCCACTGGGCTCGCCAAATTTCGTTCTTCTCGGTGAAACCGTTCGTTGGCAGTAACCGGTTTCATTTTGAGTTTTCACTCTGTTTTCTCCTAGAGGGATACATGTATTTGGAACTCTAAATCAAACACGGTTTGTGCTAGCTCTTTGAAACTTGACACCATAAAGCAGTTTCAAGTTCTATCTCTATGGTTTGTTTGCATTTAATGTAGCCCTAAGCAGAGACTGGCGAGAATCACTTTCATGGAACGGGCCTGCCAAGCTTCCAAAAAACTACGAGTTGCCTGAAATCTCAGCACACACTTTTTCACCCAATCTTGATGAAACTTTCAGGTAATGATCAGTACACCAATCCCACTTGGCTTCGCAAATTTCGTTCTTCTCGGTGAAACCGTTCGTTGGCAGTAACCGGTTTCATTTTGAGTTTTCACTCTGTTTTCTCCTAGAGGGATACATGTATTTGGAACTCTAAATCAAACACGGTTTGTGCTAGCTCTTTGAAACTTGACACCATAAAGCAGTTTCAAGTTCTATCTCTATGGTTTGTTTGCATTTGATGTAGCCCTAAGCAGAGACTGGCGAGAATCACTTTCATGGAAAGGGCCTGCCAAGCTTCCAAAAAACTACGAGTTGCCTGAAATCTCAGCACACACTTTTTCACCCAACATTGATGAAACTTTCAGGTAATGATCAGTACACCAATCCCACTTGGCTCGCCAAATTTCGTTCTTCTAGGTGAAACCGTTCTTTGGCAGTAACCGGTTTCATTTTGAGGTTTCACTCTGTTTTCTCCTATAGGGATACATGTATTTGGAACTCTAAATCAAACAGGGTTTGTGCTAGCTCTTTGAAACTTGACACCATAAAGCAGTTTCAAGTTCTGTCTCTATGGTTTGTTTGCTGTTGATGTAGCCCTAAGCAGAGACTGGCGAGAATCACTTTCTTGGAAAGGGCCTGCCAAGCTTCCAAAAAACTACGAGTTTCCTGAAATCTCAGCACACACTTTTTTACCCAAACTTGATGAAACTTTCAGGTAATGATCAGTACACCAATCCCACTTGGCTCGCCAAATTTAGTTCTTCTAGGTGAAACCGTTCGTTGGCAGTAACCGGTTTCATTTTGAGGTTTCACTCTGTTTTCTCCTATAGGGATACATGTATTTGGAACTCTAAATCAAACACGGTTTGTGCTAGCTCTTTGAAACTTGACACCATAATGCAGTTTCAAGTTCTATATCTATGGTTTGTTTGCTGTTGATGTAGCCCTAAGCAGAGACTGGCGAGAATCACTTTCATGGAAAGGGCTTTCCAAGCTTCCAAAAAACTACGAGTTGCCTGAAATCTCAGCACACACTTTTTCATCCAACCTTGATGAAACTTTCAGGTAATGATCAGTACACCAATCCCACTTGGCTCGCCAAACTTCGTTCTTCTAGGTGAAACCGTTCGTTGGCAGTAACCGGTTTCATTTTGAGGTTTCACTCTGTTTTCTCCTATAGGGATACATGTATTTGGAACTCTAAATCAAACACGGTTTGTGCTAGCTCTTTGAAACTTGACACCATAAAGCAGTTTCAAGTTCTATCTCTATGGTTTTTTTGCTGTTGATGTAGCCCTAAGCAGAGACTGGCGAGAATCACTTTCATGGAAAGGGCCTGCCAAGCTTCCAAAAACTACGAGTTGCCTGAAATCTCAGCACACACTTTTTCACCCAATCTTGATGAAACTTTCAGGTAATGATCAGTACACCAATCCCACTTGGCTCGCCAAATTTCGTTCTTCTAGGTGAAACCGTTCGTTGGCAGTAACCGGTTTCATTTAGAGGTTTCACTCTGTTTTCTCCTATAGGGATACATGTATTTGGAACTCTAAATCAAACACGGTTTGTGCTAGCTCTTTGAAACTTGACACCATAAAGCAGTTTCAAGTTCTGTCTCTATGGTTTGTTTGCTGTTGATGTAGCCCTAAGCAGAGACTGTCGAGAATCACATTCATGGAACGGGCCTGCCAAGCTTCCAAAAAACTACGAGTTGCCTGAAATCTCAGCACACACTTTTTCACCCAATCTTGATGAAACTTTCAGGTAATGATCAGTACACCAATCCCACTGGGCTCGCCAAATTTCGTTCTTCTCGGTGAAACCGTTCGTTGGCAGTAACCGGTTTCATTTTGAGTTTTCACTCTGTTTTCTCCTAGAGGGATACATGTATTTGGAACTCTAAATCAAACACGGTTTGTGCTAGCTCTTTGAAACTTGACACCATAAAGCAGTTTCAAGTTCTATCTCTATGGTTTGTTTGCATTTAATGTAGCCCTAAGCAGAGACTGGCGAGAATCACTTTCATGGAAAGGGCCTGCCAAGCTTCCAAAAAACTACGAGTTGCCTGAAATCTCAGCACACACTTTTTCACCCAACCTTGATGAAACTTTCAGGTAATGATCAGTACACCAATCCCACTTGGCTCGCCAAATTTCGTTCTTCTAGGTGAAACCGTTCTTTGGCAGTAACCGGTTTCATTTTGAGGTTTCACTCTGTTTTCTCCTATAGGGATGCATGTATTTGGAACTCTAAATCAAACACGGTTTGTGCTAGCTCTTTGAAATTTGACACCATAATGCAGTTTCAAGTTCTATATCTATGGTTTGTTTGCTGTTGATGTAGCCCTAAGCAGAGACTGGCGAGAATCACTTTCATGGAAAGGGCTTTCCAAGCTTCCAAAAAACTACGAGTTGCCTGAAATCTCAGCACACACTTTTTCACCCAACCTTGATGAAACTTTCAGGTAATGATCAGTACACCAATCCCACTTGGCTCGCCAAATTTCGTTCTTCTAGGTAAAACCGTTCGTTGGCAGTAACCGGTTTCATTTTGAGGTTTCACTCTGTTTTCTCCTATAGGGATACATGTATTTGGAACTCTAAATCAAACACGGTTTGTGCTAGCTCTTTGAAACTTGACACCATAAAGCAGTTTCAAGTTCTATCTCTATGGTTTGTTTGCTGTTGATGTAGCCCTAAGCAGAGACTGGCGAGAATCACTTTCATGGAAAGGGCTTTCCAAGCTTCCAAAAAACTACGAGTTGCCTGAAATCTCAGCACACACTTTTTCACCCAACCTTGATGAAACTTTCAGGTAATGATCAGTACACCAATCCCACTTGGCTCGCCAAACTTCGTTCTTCTAGGTGAAACCGTTCGTTGGCAGTAACCGTTTTCATTTTGAGGTTTCACTCTGTTTTCTCCTATAGGGATACATGTATTTGGAACTCTAAATCAAACACGGTTTGTGCTAGCTCTTTGAAACTTGACACCAAAAAGCAGTTTCAAGTTCTATCTCTATGGTTTGTTTGCTGTTGATGTAGCCCTAAGCAGAGACTGGCGAGAATCACTTTCATGGAAAGGGCCTGCCAAGCTTCCAAAAACTACGAGTTGCCTGAAATCTCAGCACACACTTTTTCACCCAATCTTGATGAAACTTTCAGGTAATGATCAGTACACCAATCCCACTTGGCTCGCCAAATTTCGTTCTTCTAGGTGAAACCGTTCGTTGGCAGTAACCGGTTTCATTTTGAGGTTTCACTCTGTTTTCTCCTATAGGGATACATGTATTTGGAACTCTAAATCAAACACGGTTTGTGCTAGCTCTTTGAAACTTGACACCATAAAGCAGTTTCAAGTTCTGTCTCTATGGTTTGTTTGCTGTTGATGTAGCCCTAAGCAGAGACTGTCGAGAATCACTTTCATGGAACGGGCCTGCCAAGCTTCCAAAAAACTACGAGTTGCCTGAAATCTCAGCACACACTTTTTCACCCAATCTTGATGAAACTTTCAGGTAATGATCAGTACACCAATCCCACTTGGCTCGCCAAATTTCGTTCTTCTCGGTGAAACCGTTCGTTGGCAGTAACCGGTTTCATTTTGAGTTTTCACTCTGTTTTCTCCTAGAGGGATACATGTATTTGGAACTCTAAATCAAACACGGTTTGTGCTAGGTCTTTGAAACTTGACACCATAAAGCAGTTTCAAGTTCTATCTCTATGGTTTGTTTGCATTTGATGTAGCCCTAAGCAGAGACTGGCGAGAATCACTTTCATGGAAAGGGCCTGCCAAGCTTCCAAAAAACTACGAGTTGCCTGAAATCTCAGCACACACTTTTTCACCCAACCTTGATGAAACTTTCAGGTAATGATCAGTACACCAATCCCACTTAGCTCGCCAAATTTCGTTCTTCTAGGTGAAACCGTTCTTTGGCAGTAACCGGTTTCATTTTGAGGTTTCACTCTGTTTTCTCCTATAGGGATACATGTATTTGGAACTCTAAATCAAACAGGGTTTGTGCTAGCTCTTTGAAACTTGACACCATAAAGCAGTTTCAAGTTCTGTCTCTATGGTTTGTTTGCTGTTGATGTAGCCCTAAGCAGAGACTGGCTAGAATCACTTTCTTGGAAAGGGCCTGCCAAGCTTCCAAAAAACTACGAGTTTCCTGAAATCTCAGCACACACTTTTTTACCCAAACTTGATGAAACTTTCAGGTAATGATCAGTACACCAATCCCACTTGGCTCGCCAAATTTAGTTCTTCTAGGTGAAACCGTTCGTTGGCAGTAACCGGTTTCATTTTGAGGTTTCACTCTGTTTTCTCCTATAGGGATACATGTATTTGGAACTCTAAATCAAACACGGTTTGTGCTAGCTCTTTGAAACTTGACACCATAATGCAGTTTCAAGTTCTATATCTATGGTTTGTTTGCTGTTGATGTAGCCCTAAGCAGAGACTGGCGAGAATCACTTTCATGGAAAGGGCTTTCCAAGCTTCCAAAAAACTACGAGTTGCCTGAAATCTCAGCACACACTTTTTCATCCAACCTTGATGAAACTTTCAGGTAATGATCAGTACACCAATCCCACTTGGCTCGCCAAACTTCGTTCTTCTAGGTGAAACCGTTCGTTGGCAGTAACCGGTTTCATTTTGAGGTTTCACTCTGTTTTCTCCTATAGGGATACATGTATTTGGAACTCTAAATCAAACACGGTTTGTGCTAGCTCTTTGAAACTTGACACCATAAAGCAGTTTCAAGTTCTATCTCTATGGTTTGTTTGCTGTTGATGTAGCCCTAAGCAGAGACTGGCGAGAATCACTTTCATGGAAAGGGCCTGCCAAGCTTCCAAAAACTACGAGTTGCCTGAAATCTCAGCACACACTTTTTCACCCAATCTTGATGAAACTTTCAGGTAATGATCAGTACACCAATCCCACTTGGCTCGCTAAATTTCGTTCTTCTAGGTGAAACCGTTCGTTGGCAGTAACCGGTTTCATTTTGAGGTTTCACTCTGTTTTCTCCTATAGGGATACATGTATTTGGAACTCTAAATCAAACACGGTTTGTGCTAGCTCTTTGAAACTTGACACCATAAAGCAGTTTCAAGTTCTGTCTCTATGGTTTGTTTGCTGTTGATGTAGCCCTAAGCAGAGACTGTCGAGAATCACATTCATGGAACGGGCCTGCCAAGCTTCCAAAAAACTACGAGTTGCCTGAAATCTCAGCACACACTTTTTCACCCAATCTTGATGAAACTTTCAGGTAATGATCAGTACACCAATCCCACTGGGCTCGCCAAATTTCGTTCTTCTCGGTGAAACCGTTCGTTGGCAGTAACCGGTTTCATTTTGAGTTTTCACTCTGTTTTCTCCTAGAGGGATACATGTATTTGGAACTCTAAATCAAACACGGTTTGTGCTAGCTCTTTGAAACTTGACACCATAAAGCAGTTTCAAGTTCTATCTCTATGGTTTGTTTGCATTTAATGTAGCCCTAAGCAGAGACTGGCGAGAATCACTTTCATGGAAAGGGCCTGCCAAGCTTCCAAAAAACTACGAGTTGCCTGAAATCTCAGCACACACTTTTTCACCCAACCTTGATGAAACTTTCAGGTAATGATCAGTACACCAATCCCACTTGGCTCGCCAAATTTCGTTCTTCTAGGTGAAACCGTTCGTTGGCAGTAACCGGTTTCATTTTGAGGTTTCACTCTGTTTTCTCCTATAGGGATACATGTATTTGGAACTCTAAATCAAACACGGTTTGTGCTAGCTCTTTGAAACTTGACACCATAAAGCAGTTTCAAGTTCTGTCTCTATGGTTTGTTTGCTGTTGATGTAGCCCTAAGCAGAGACTGGCGAGAATCACTTTCTTGGAAAGGGCCTGCCAAGCTTCCAAAAACTACGAGTTGCCTGAAATCTCAGCACACACTTTTTTACCCAATCTTGATGAAACTTTCAGGTAATGATCAGTACACCAATCCCACTTGGCTCGCCAAATTTAGTTCTTCTAGGTGAAACCGTTCGTTGGCAGTAACCGGTTTCATTTTGAGGTTTCACTCTGTTTTCTCCTATAGGGATACATGTATTTGGAACTCTAAATCAAACACGGTTTGTGCTAGCTCTTTGAAACTTGACACCATAATGCAGTTTCAAGTTCTATATCTATGGTTTGTTTGCTGTTGATGTAGCCCTAAGCAGAGACTGGCGAGAATCACTTTCATGGAAAGGGCTTTCCATGCTTCCAAAAAACTACGAGTTGCCTGAAATCTCAGCACACACTTTTTCACCCAACCTTGATGAAACTTTCAGGTAATGATCAGTACACCAATCCCACTTGGCTCGCCAAATTTCGTTCTTCTAGGTAAAACCGTTCGTTGGCAGTAACCGGTTTCATTTTGAGGTTTCACTCTGTTTTCTCCTATAGGGATACATGTATTTGGAACTCTAAATCAAACACGGTTTGTGCTAGCTCTTTGAAACTTGACACCATAAAGCAGTTTCAAGTTCTATCTCTATGGTTTGTTTGCTGTTGATGTAGCCCTAAGCAGAGACTGGCGAGAATCACTTTAATGGAAAGGGCTTTCCAAGCTTCCAAAAAACTACGAGTTGCCTGAAATCTCAGCACACACTTTTTCACCCAACCTTGATGAAACTTTCAGGTAATGATCAGTACACCAATCCCACTTGGCTCGCCAAACTTCGTTCTTCTAGGTGAAACCGTTCGTTGGCAGTAACCGGTTTCATTTTGAGGTTTCACTCTGTTTTCTCCTATAGGGATACATGTATTTGGAACTCTAAATCAAACACGGTTTGTGCTAGCTCTTTGAAACTTGACACCATAAAGCAGTTTCAAGTTCTATCTCTATGGTTTGTTTGCTGTTGATGTAGCCCTAAGCAGAGACTGGCGAGAATCACTTTCATGGAAAGGGCCTGCCAAGCTTCCAAAAACTACGAGTTGCCTGAAATCTCAGCACACACTTTTTCACCCAATCTTGATGAAACTTTCAGGTAATGATCAGTACACCAATCCCACTTGGCTCGCCAAATTTCGTTCTTCTAGGTGAAACCGTTCGTTGGCAGTAACCGGTTTCATTTTGAGGTTTCACTCTGTTTTCTCCTATAGGGATACATGTATTTGGAACTCTAAATCAAACACGGTTTGTGCTAGCTCTTTGAAACTTGACACCATAAAGCAGTTTCAAGTTCTGTCTCTATGGTTTGTTTGCTGTTGATGTAGCCCTAAGCAGAGACTGGCGAGAATCACTTTCATGGAAAGGGCCTGCCAAGCTTCCAAAAAACTACGAGTTGCCTGAAATCTCAGCACACACTTTTTCACCCAACATTGATGAAACTTTCACGTAATGATCAGTACACCAATCCCACTTGGCTCGCCAAATTTCGTTCTTCTAGGTGAAACCGTTCGTTGGCAGTAACCGGTTTCATTTTGAGGTTTCACTCTGTTTTCTCCTATAGGGATACATGTATTTGGAACTCTAAATCAAACACGGTTTGTGCTAGCTCTTTGAAACTTGACACCATAAAGCAGTTTCAAGTTCTATCTCTATGGTTTGTTTGCTGTTGATGTAGCCCTAAGCAGAGACTGGCGAGAATCACTTTCATGGAAAGGGCCTGCCAAGCTTCCAAAAAACTACGAGTTGCCTGAAATCTCAGCACACACTTTTTAACCCAACCTTGATGAAACTTTCAGGTAATGATCAGTACACCAATCCCACTTGGCTCGCCAAATTTCGTTCTTCTAGGTGAAACCGTTCATTGGCAGTAACCGGTTTCATTTTGAGGTTTCACTCTGTTTTCTCCTATAGGGATGCATGTATTTGAAACTCTAAATCAAACACGGTTTGTGCTAGCTCTTTGAAACTTGACACCATAAAGCAGTTTCAAGTTCTATCTCTATGGTTTGTTTGCTGTTGATGTAGCCCTAAGCAGAGACTGGCGAGAATCACTTTCATGGAAAGGGCCTGCCAAGCTTCCAAAAAACTATGAGTTGCCTGAAATCTCAGCACACACTTTTTCACCCAATCTTGATGAAACTTTCAGGTAATGATCAGTACACCAATCCCACTTGGCTCGCCAAATTTCGTTTTTCTAGGTGAAACCGTTCGTTGGCAGTAATCGGTTTCATTTTGAGGTTTCACTCTGTTTTCTCCTATAGGGATACATGTATTTGGAACTCTAAATCAAACACGGTTTGTGCTAGCTCTTTGAAACTTGACACCATAAAGCAGTTTCAAGTTCTATCTCTATGGTTTGTTTGCTGTTGATGTAGCCCTAAGCAGAGACTGGCGAGAATCACTTTCATGGAAAGGGCCTGCCAAGCTTCCAAAAAACTACGAGTTGCCTGAAATCTCAGCACACACTTTTTCACCCAATCTTGATGAAACTTTCAGGTAATGATCAGTACACCAATCCCACTTGGCTCGCCAAATTTCGTTCTTCTAAGTGAAACAGTTCGTTGGCAGTAACCGGTTTCATTTTGAGGTTTCACTCTGTTTTCTTCTAGAGGGATACATGTATTTGGAACTCTAAATCAAACACGGTTTGTGCTAGCTCTTTGAAACTTGACACCATAAAGCAGTTTCAAGTTCTATCTCTATGGTTTGTTTGCTGTTGATGTAGCCCTAAGCAGAGACTGGCGAGAATCACTCATGGAAAGGGCCTGCCAAGCTTCCAAAAAACTACGAGTTGCCTGAAATCTCAGCACACACTTTTTCACCCAACCTTGATGAAACTTTCAGGTAATGATCAGTACACAAATCCCACTTGGCTCGCCAAATTTCGTTCTTCTAGGTGAAACCGTTCATTGGCAGTAACCGGTTTCATTTTGAGGTTTCACTCTGTTTTCTCCTATAGGGATACATGTATTTGGAACTCTAAATCAAACAGGGTTTGTGCTAGCTCTTTGAAACTTGACACCATAAAGCAGTTTCAAGTTCTATCTCTATGGATTGTTTGCTGTTGATGTAGCCCTAAGCAGAGACTGGCTAGAATCACTTTCATGGAAAGGGCCTGCCAAGCTTCCAAAAAACTACGAGTTGCCTGAAATATCAGCACACACTTTTTAACCCAATCTTGATGAAACTTTCAGGTAATGATCAGTACACCAATCCCACTTGGCTCGCCAAATTTCGTTCTTCTAGGTGAAACCGTTCGTTGGCAGTAACCGGTTTCATTTTGAGGTTTCACTCTGTTTTCTCCTATAGGGATGCATGTATTTGGAACTCTAAATCAAACACGGTTTGTGCTAGCTCTTTGAAACTTGACACCATAAAGCAGTTTCAAGTTCTATCTCTATGGTTTGTTTGCTGTTGATGTAGCCCTAAGCAGAGACTGGCGAGAATCACTTTCATGGAAAGGGCCTGCCAAGCTTCCAAAAAACTATGAGTTGCCTGAAATCTCAGCACACACTTTTTCACCCAATCTTGATGAAACTTTCAGGTAATGATCAGTACACCAATCCCACTTGGCTCGCCAAATTTCGTTCTTCTAGGTGAAACCGTTCGTTGGCAGTAACCGGTTTCATTTTGAGGTTTCACTCTGTTTTCCCTATAGGGATACATGTATTTGGAACTCTAAATCAAACACGGTTTGTGCTAGCTCTTTGAAACTTGACACCATAAAGCAGTTTCAAGTTCTATCTCTATGGTTTGTTTGCTGTTGATGTAGCCCTAAGCAGAGACTGGCGAGAATCACTTTCATGGAAAGGGCCTGCCAAACTTCCAAAAAACTACGAGTTGCCTGAAATCTCAGCACACACTTTTTCACCCAATCTTGATGAAACTTTCAGGTAATGATCAGTACACCAATCCCACTTGGCTCGCCAAATTTCGTTCTTCTACGTGAAACCGTTGGTTGGCAGTAACCGGTTTCATTTTGAGGTTTCACTCTGTTTTCTCCTATAGGGATACATGTATTTGGAACTCTAAATCAAACACGGTTTGTGCTAGCTCTTTGAAACTTGACACCATAAAGCAGTTTCAAGTTCTGTCTCTATGGTTTGTTTGCTGTTGATGTAGCCCTAAGCAGAGACTGGCGAGAATCACTTTCATGGAAAGGGCCTGCCAAGCTTCCAAAAAACTACGAGTTGCCTGAAATCTCAGCACACACTTTTTCACCCAATCTTGATGAAACTTTCAGGTAATGATCAGTACACCAATCCCACTTGGCTCGCCAAATTTCGTTCTTCTAGGTGAAACCGTTCGTTGGCAGTAACCGGTTTCATTTTGAGTTTTCACTCTGTTTTCTCCTAGAGGGATACATGTATTTTGAACTCTAAATCAAACACGGTTTGTGCTAGCTCTTTGAAACTTGACACCATAAAGCAGTTTCAAGTTCTATCTCTATGGTTTGTTTGCATTTGATGTAGCCCTAAGCAGAGACTGGCGAGAATCACTTTCATGGAAAGGGCCTGCCAAGCTTCCAAAAAACTACGAGTTGCCTGAAATCTCAGCACACACTTTTTCACCCAACCTTGATGAAACTTTCAGGTAATGATCAGTACACCAATCCCACTTGGCTCGCCAAATTTCGTTCTTCTAGGTGAAACCGTTCGTTGGCAGTAACCGGTTTCATTTTGAGGTTTCACTCTGTTTTCTCCTATAGGGATACATGTATTTGGAACTCTAAATCAAACATGGTTTGTGCTAGCTCTTTGAAACTTGACACCATAAAGCAGTTTCAAGTTCTGTCTCTATGGTTTGTTTGCTGTTGATGTAGCCCTAAGCAGAGACTGGCGAGAATCACTTTCTTGGAAAGGGCCTGCCAAGCTTCCAAAAAACTACGAGTTGCCTGAAATCTCAGCACACACTTTTTTACCCAATCTTGATGAAACTTTCAGGTAATGATCAGTACACCAATCCCACTTGGCTCGCCAAATTTCGTTCTTCTAGGTGAAACCGTTCGTTGGCAGTAACCGGTTTCATTTTAAGGTTTCACTCTGTTTTCTCCTATAGGGATACATGTATTTGGAACTCTAAATCAAACACGGTTTGTGCTAGCTCTTTGAAACTTGACACCATAATGCAGTTTCAAGTTCTATCTCTATGGTTTGTTTGCTGTTATTGTAGCCCTAAGCAGAGTCTGGCGAGAATCACTTTCATGGAAAGGGCTTTCCAAGCTTCCAAAAAACTACGAGTTGCCTGAAATCTCAGCACACACTTTTTCACCCAACCTTGATGAAACTTTCAGGTAATGATCAGTACACCAATCCCACTTGGCTCGCCAAATTTCGTTCTTCTAGGTAAAACCGTTCGTTGGCAGTAACCGGTTTCATTTTGAGGTTTCACTCTGTTTTCTCCTATAGGGATACATGTATTTGGAACTCTAAATCAAACACGGTTTGTGCTAGCTCTTTGAAACTTGACACCATAAAGCAGTTTCAAGTTCTATCTCTATGGTTTGTTTGCTGTTGATGTAGCCCTAAGCAGAGACTGGCGAGAATCACTTTCATGGAAAGGGCTTTCCAAGCTTCCAAAAAACTACGAGTTGCCTGAAATCTCAGCACACACTTTTTCACCCAACCTTGATGAAACTTTCAGGTAATGATCAGTACACCAATCCCACTTGGCTCGCCCAATTTAGTTCTTCTAGGTGAAACCCTTCGTTGGCAGTAACCGGTTTCATTTTGAGGTTTCACTCTGTTTTCTCCTATAGGGATACATGTATTTGGAACTCTAAATCAAACACGGTTTGTGCTAGCTCTTTGAAACTTGACACCATAAAGCAGTTTCAAGTTCTATCTCTATGGTTTGTTTGCTGTTGATGTAGCCCTAAGCAGAGACTGGCGAGAATCACTTTCATGGAAAGGGCCTGCCAAGCTTCCAAAAAACTACGAGTTGCCTGAAATCTCAGCACACAGTTTTTCACCCAGTCTTTATGAAACTTTCAGGTAATGATCAGTACACCAATCCCACTTGGCTCGCCAAATTTCGTTCTTCTAGGTGAAACCGTTCGTTGGCAGTAACCGGTTTCATTTTGAGGTTTCACTCTGTTTTCTCCTATAGGGATACATGTATTTGGAACTCTAAATCAAACACGGTTTGTGCTAGCTCTTTGAAACTTGACACCATATAGCAGTTTCAAGTTCTGTCTCTATGGTTTCTTTGCTGTTCATGTAGCCCTAAGCAGAGACTGTCGAGAATCACTTTCATGGAACGGGCCTGCCAAGCTTCCAAAAAACTACGAGTTGCCTGAAATCTCAGCACACACTTTTTCACCCAATCTTGATGAAACTTTCAGGTAATGATCAGTACACCAATCCCACTTGGCTCGCCAAATTTCGTTCTTCTAGGTGAAACCGTTCGTTGGCAGTAACCGGTTTCATTTTGAGGTTTCACTCTGTTTTCTCCTATAGGGATACATGTATTTGGAACTCTAAATCAAACACGGTTTGTGCTAGCTCTTTGAAACTTGACACCATAAAGCAGTTTCAAGTTCTGTCTCTATGGTTTGTTTGCTGTTGATGTAGCCCTAAGCAGAGACTGGCGAGAATCACTTTCATGGAAAGGGCCTGCCAAGCTTCCAAAAAACTACGAGTTGCCTGAAATCTCAGCACACACTTTTTCACCCAATCTTGATGAAACTTTCAGGTAATGATCAGTACACCAATCCCACTTGGCTCGCCAAATTTCGTTCTTCTAGGTGAAACCGTTCGTTGGCAGTAACCGGTCTCATTTTGAGGTTTCACTCTGTTTTCTCCCATAGGGATACATGTATTTGGAACTCTAAATCAAACACGGTTTGTGCTAGCTTTGAAACTTGACACCATAAAGCAGTTTCAAGTTCTATCTCTATGGTTTGTTTGCTGTTGATGTAGCCCTAAGCGGAAACTGGAGAGAATCACTTTCATGGAAAGGGCCTGCCAAGCTTCCAAAAAACTACGAGTTGCCTGAAATCTCAGCACACACTTTTTCACCCAACATTGATGAAAATTTCAGGTAATGATCAGTACACCAATCCCACTTGGCTCGCCAAATTTCGTTCTTCTAGGTGAAACCGTTCGTTGGCAGTAACCGGTTTCATTTTGAGGTTTCACTCTGTTTTCGCCTATAGGGATACATGTATTTGGAACTCTAAATCAAACAAGGTTTGTGCTAGCTCTTTGAAACTTGACACCATAAAGCAGTTTCATGTTCTGTCTCTATGGTTTGTTTGCTGTTGATGTAGCCCTAAGCAGAGACTGGCGAGAATCACTTTCATGAAAAGGGCCTGACAAGCTTCCAAAAAACTACGAGTTGCCTGAAATCTCAGCACACACTTTTTCACCCAATCTTGATGAAACTTTCAGGTAATGATCAGTACACCAATCCCACTTGGCTCGCCAAATTTCGTTCTTCTAGGTGAAACCGTTCCTTGGCAGGAACCGGTTTCATTTTGAGGTTTCACTCTGTTTTCTAGAGGGATACATGTATTTGGAACTCTAAATCAAACACGGTTTGTGCTAGCTCTTTGAAACTTGACACCATAAAGCAGTTTCAAGTTCTATCTCTATGGTTTGTTTGCTGTTGATGTAGCCCTAAGCAGAGACTGGCGAGAATCACTTTCATCAAAAGGGCCTGCCAAGCTTCCAAAAAACTACGAGTTGCCTGAAATCTCAGCACACACTTTTTCACCCAATCTTGATGAAACTTTCAGGTAATGATCAGTACACCAATCCCACTTGGCTCGCCAAATTTCGTTCTTCTACGTGAAACCGTTCGTTGGCAGTAACCGGTTTCATTTTGAGGTTTCACTCTGTTTTCTCCTATAGGGATACATGTATTTGGAACTCTAAATCAAACACGGTTTGTGCTAGCTCTTTGAAACTTGACACCATAAAGCAGTTTCAAGTTCTATCTCTATGGTTTGTTTGCTGTTGATGTAGCCCTAAGAAGAGACTGGCGAGAATCACTTTCATGGAAAGGGCCTGCCAAGCTTCCAAAAAACTACGAGTTGCCTGAAATCTCAGCACACACTTTTTCACCCAACCTTGATGAAACTTTCAGGTAATGATCAGTACACCAATCCCACTTGGCTCGCCAAATTTCGTTCTTCTAGGTGAAACCGTTCGTTGGCAGTAACCGGTTTCATTTTGAGGTTTCACTCTGTTTTCTCCTATAGGGATACATGTATTTGGAACTCTAAATCAAACACGGTTTGTGCTAGCTCTTTGAAACTTGACACCATAAAGCAGTTTCAAGTTCTATCTCTATGGTTTGTTTGCTGTTGATGTAGCCCTAAGCAGAGACTGACGAGAATCACTTTCATGGAAAGGGCCTGCCAAGCTTCCAAAAAACTACGAGTTGCCTGAAATCTCAGCACACACTTTTTCACCCAATCTTGATGAAACTTTCAGGTAATGATCAGTACACCAATCCCACTTGGCTCGCCAAATTTCGTTCTTCTAGGTGAAACCGTTCGTTGGCAGTAACCGGTTTCATTTTGAGGTTTCACTCTGTTTTCTCCTAGAGGGATACATGTATTTGGAACTCTAAATCAAACATGGTTTGTGCTAGCTCTTTGAAACTTGACACCATAAAGCAGTTTCAAGTTCTATCTCTATGGTTTGTTTGCTGTTGATGTAGCCCTAAGCAGAGACTGGCGAGAATCACTTTCATGGAAAGGGCCTGCCAAGCTTCCAAAAAACTACGAGTTGCCTGAAATCTCAGCACACACTTTTTCACCCAATCTTGATGAAACTTTCAGGTAATGATCAGTACACCAATCCCACTTGGCTCGCCAAATTTCGTTCTTCTAGGTGAAACCGTTCGTTGGCAGTAACCGGTTTCATTTTGAGGTTTCACTCTGTTTTCTCCTATAGGGATACATGTATTTGGAACTCTAAATCAAACACGGTTTGTGCTAGCTCTTTGAAACTTGACACCATAAAGCAGTTTCAAGTTCTATCTCTATGGTTTGTTTGCTGTTGATGTAGCCCTAAGCGGAAACTGGAGAGAATCACTTTCATGGAAAGGGCCTGCCAAGCTTCCAAAAAACTACGAGTTGCCTGAAATCTCAGCACACACTTTTCACCCAACATTGATGAAAATTTCAGGTAATGATCAGTACACCAATCCCACTTGGCTCGCCAAATTTCGTTCTTCTAGGTGAAACCGTTCGTTGGCAGTAACCGGTTTCATTTTGAGGTTTCACTCTGTTTTCTCCTATAGGGATACATGTATTTGGAACTCTAAATCAAACACGGTTTGTGCTAGGTCTTTGAAACTTGACACCATAAAGAGGTTTCAAGTTCTGTCTCTATGGTTTGTTTGCTGTTGATGTAGCCCTAAGCAGAGACTGACGAGAATCACTTTCATGGAAAGGGCCTGCCAAGCTTCCAAAAAACTACGAGTTGCCTGAAATCTCAGCACACACTTTTTCACCCAATCTTGATGAAACTTTCAGGTAATGATCAGTACACCAATCCCACTTGGCTCGCCAAATTTCGTTCTTCTAGGTGAAACGGTTCGTTGGCAGTAACCGGTTTCATTTTGAGGTTTCACTCTGTTTTCGCCTATAGGGATACATGTATTTGGAACTCTAAATCAAACAAGGTTTGTGCTAGCTCTTTGAAACTTGACACCATAAAGCAGTTTCATGTTCTGTCTCTATGGTTTGTTTGCTGTTGATGTAGCCCTAAGCAGAGACTGGCGAGAATCACTTTCATGAAAAGGGCCTGCCAAGCTTCCAAAAAACTACGAGTTGCCTGAAATCTCAGCACACACTTTTTCACCCAATCTTGATGAAACTTTCAGGTAATGATCAGTACACCAATCCCACTTGGCTCGCCAAATTTCGTTCTTCTAGGTGAAACCGTTCGTTGGCAGTAACCGGTTTCATTTTGAGGTTTCACTCTGTTTTCTCCTATAGGGATACATGTATTTGGAACTCTAAATCAAACACGGTTTGTGCTAGCTCTTTGAAACTTGACACCATAAAGCAGTTTCAAGTTCTATCTCTATGGTTTGTTTGCTGTTGATGTAGCCCTAAGCAGAGACTGACGAGAATCACTTTCATGGAAAGGGCCTGCCAAGCTTCCAAAAAACTACGAGTTGCCTGAAATCTCAGCACACACTTTTTCACCCAATCTTGATGAAACTTTCAGGTAATGATCAGTACACCAATCCCACTTGGCTCGCCAAATTTCGTTCTTCTAGGTGAAACCGTTCGTTGGCAGTAACCGGTTTCATTTTGAGGTTTCACTCTGTTTTCTCCTAGAGGGATACATGTATTTGGAACTCTAAATCAAACATGGTTTGTGCTAGCTCTTTGAAACTTGACACCATAAAGCAGTTTCAAGTTCTATCTCTATGGTTTGTTTGCTGTTGATGTAGCCCTAAGCAGAGACTGGCGAGAATCACTTTCATGGAAAGGGCCTGCCAAGCTTCCAAAAAACTACGAGTTGCCTGAAATCTCAGCACACACTTTTTCACCCAATCTTGATGAAACTTTCAGGTAATGATCAGTACACCAATCCCACTTGGCTCGCCAAATTTCGTTCTTCTAGGTGAAAACCGTTCGTTGGCAGTAACCGGTTTCATTTTGAGGTTTCACTCTGTTTTCTCCTATAGGGATACATGTATTTGGAACTCTAAATCAAACACGGTTTGTGCTAGCTCTTTGAAACTTGACACCATAAAGCAGTTTCAAGTTCTATCTCTATGGTTTGTTTGCTGTTGATGTAGCCCTAAGCGGAAACTGGAGAGAATCACTTTCATGGAAAGGGCCTGCCAAGCTTCCAAAAAACTACGAGTTGCCTGAAATCTCAGCACACACTTTTTCACCCAACATTGATGAAAATTTCAGGTAATGATCAGTACACCAATCCCACTTGGCTCGCCAAATTTCGTTCTTCTAGGTGAAACCGTTCGTTGGCAGTAACCGGTTTCATTTTGAGGTTTCACTCTGTTTTCTCCTATAGGGATACATGTATTTGGAACTCTAAATCAAACACGGTTTGTGCTAGGTCTTTGAAACTTGACACCATAAAGAGGTTTCAAGTTCTGTCTCTATGGTTTGTTTGCTGTTGATGTAGCCCTAAGCAGAGACTGACGAGAATCACTTTCATGGAAAGGGCCTGCCAAGCTTCCAAAAAACTACGAGTTGCCTGAAATCTCAGCACACACTTTTTCACCCAATCTTGATGAAACTTTCAGGTAATGATCAGTACACCAATCCCACTTGGCTCGCCAAATTTCGTTCTTCTAGGTGAAACGGTTCGTTGGCAGTAACCGGTTTCATTTTGAGGTTTCACTCTGTTTTCGCCTATAGGGATACATGTATTTGGAACTCTAAATCAAACAAGGTTTGTGCTAGCTCTTTGAAACTTGACACCATAAAGCAGTTTCATGTTCTGTCTCTATGGTTTGTTTGCTGTTGATGTAGCCCTAAGCAGAGACTGGCGAGAATCACTTTCATGAAAAGGGCCTGCCAAGCTTCCAAAAAACTACGAGTTGCCTGAAATCTCAGCACACACTTTTTCACCCAATCTTGATGAAACTTTCAGGTAATGATCAGTACACCAATCCCACTTGGCTCGCCAAATTTCGTTCTTCTAGGTGAAACCGTTCCTTGGCAGTAACCGGTTTCATTTTGAGGTTTCACTCTGTTTTCTCCTAGAGGGATACATGTATTTGGAACTCTAAATCAAACACGGTTTGTGCTAGCTCTTTGAAACTTGACACCATAAAGCAGTTTCAAGTTCTATCTCTATGGTTTGTTTGCTGTTGATGTAGCCCTAAGCAGAGACTGGCGAGAATCACTTTCATCAAAAGGGCCTGCCAAGCTTCCAAAAAACTACGAGTTGCCTGAAATCTCAGCACACACTTTTTCACCCAATCTTGATGAAACTTTCAGGTAATGATCAGTACACCAATCCCACTTGGCTCGCCAAATTTCGTTCTTCTAGGTGAAACCGTTCGTTGGCAGTAACCGGTTTCATTTTGAGGTTTCACTCTGTTTTCTCCTATAGGGATACATGTATTTGGAACTCTAAATCAAACACGGTTTGTGCTAGCTCTTTGAAACTTGACACCATAAAGCAGTTTCAAGTTCTATCTCTATGGTTTGTTTGCTGTTGATGTAGCCCTAAGAAGAGACTGGCGAGAATCACTTTCATGGAAAGGGCCTGCCAAGCTTCCAAAAAACTACGAGTTGCCTGAAATCTCAGCACACACTTTTTCACCCAACCTTGATGAAACTTTCAGGTAATGATCAGTACACCAATCCCACTTGGCTCGCCAAATTTCGTTCTCCTAGGTGAAACCGTTCGTTGGCAGTAACCGGTTTCATTTTGAGGTTTCACTCTGTTTTCTCCTATAGGGATACATGTATTTGGAACTCTAAATCAAACACGGTTTGTGCTAGCTCTTTGAAACTTGACACCATAAAGCAGTTTCAAGTTCTATCTCTATGGTTTGTTTGCTGTTGATGTAGCCCTAAGCAGAGACTGACGAGAATCACTTTCATGGAAAGGGCCTGCCAAGCTTCCAAAAAACTACGAGTTGCCTGAAATCTCAGCACACACTTTTTCACCCAATCTTGATGAAACTTTCAGGTAATGATCAGTACACCAATTCCACTTGGCTCGCCAAATTTCGTTCTTCTAGGTGAAACCGTTCGTTGGCAGTAACCGGTTTCATTTTGAGGTTTCACTCTGTTTTCTCCTAGAGGGATACATGTATTTGGAACTCTAAATCAAACACGGTTTGTGCTAGCTCTTTGAAACTTGACACCATAAAGCAGTTTCAAGTTCTATCTCTATGGTTTGTTTGCTGTTGATGTAGCCCTAAGCAGAGATTGGCGAGAATCACTTTCATCAAAAGGGCCTGCCAAGCTTCCAAAAAACTACGAGTTGCCTGAAATCTCAGCACACACTTTTTCACCCAAACTTGATGAAACTTTCAGGTAATGATCAGTACACCAATCCCACTTGGCTCGCCAAATTTCGTTCTTCTAGGTGAAACCGTTCGTTGGCAGTAACCGGTTTCATTTTGAGGTTTCACTCTGTTTTCTCCTATAGGGATACATGTATTTGGAACTCTAAATCAAACACGGTTTGTGCTAGCTCTTTGAAACTTGACACCATAAAGCAGTTTCAAGTTCTATCTCTATGGTTTGTTTGCTGTTCATGTAGCCCTAAGCGGAAACTGGAGAGAATCACTTTCATGGAAAGGGCCTGCCAAGCTTCCAAAAAACTACGAGTTGCCTGAAATCTCAGCACACACTTTTTCACCCAACATTGATGAAAATTTCAGGTAATGATCAGTACACCAATCCCACTTGGCTCGCCAAATTTCGTTCTTCTAGGTGAAACCGTTCGTTGGCAGTAACCGGTTTCATTTTGAGGTTTCACTCTGTTTTCTCCTATAGGGATACATGTATTTGGAACTCTAAATCAAACACGGTTTGTGCTAGCTCTTTGAAACTTGACACCATAAAGCAGTTTCAAGTTCTATCTCTATGGTTTGTTTGCTGTTGATGTAGCCCTAAGCAGAGACTGGCGAGAATCACTTTCATGGAAAGGGCCTGCCAAGCTTCCAAAAAACTACGAGTTGCCTGAAATCTCAGCACACACTTTTTCACCCAATCTTGATGAAACTTTCAGGTAATGATCAGTACACCAATCCCACTTGGCTCGCCAAATTTCGTTCTTCTAGGTGAAACCGTTCATTGGCAGTAACCGGTTTCATTTTGAGGTTTAACTCTGTTTTCTCCTATAGGGATACATGTATTTGGAACTCT
>NW_027524886.1:0-26705 GCF_052094955.1 Ictidomys tridecemlineatus
GAACATCTGCTCTCTTCAACCGTTCTTCTATAACCCAGTCTTCAATTTCTGCTCTCTGCAACAGTCCTTCAACACCCCATTCTCCATACTCTGCTCACCCAAACAATCTTTCTGCACCCCAGTCTCCAAACTCTGTTCTCTATAACAATTCTTCTGCACCCCAGTCTTTAAACTTTGCTCTCTGTAACAGTTTGTCTGTACCGCAGTCTCCAAACTTTGTTCTTTATAAGGGTTCTATGCATCCCAGTATCCAAACTCTGCTTTTTGTATCCGTCGTTTTCCACCCCACTCCTCAAACTCTGCGCTCTGTAACATTCCTTCTGCAGCTCAGTCTGCAACCTCTGCTCTCTGCAACAGTCCTTCTATACACCAGTCTACATCTTCTGCTCTCTGGAACAGTCGTTTTGTACCCCAGACTCCAACATCTGCTCTCTGAAACAGTTCTACTCAAGCCCAGTCTCAAAACTCTGCTCTCTGTAACAGTCCTTCTGTACTGCAGTCTCCAACCTCTGCTCTCTGTAAGGGTCCTTCTGCACCAGAGTCTGCAACCTCTGATTTCTGTATCAGTTCTTCTGCACCCAGTCTCCAAACTCTTCTCTCTGTATCAATCCTTCTGCACCTCAGTCTCCAAGTCTCCTCTCTGCAATGGTCATTCTGCACCTCAGTCTCCAAGCTCTTCCCTCTGTAACAGTGGTTCTGCACCTCAGTCTCCAACCTCTGCTTTCTGTAACATCCTTCTGCAACCCGGTCTCCAAACTCTGCTCTGTCTAAAAGTCCTTCTGCACCCCAGTCTCCAAACTCTGCTCTCAGGAACAAGACTTCTTCAACCCATTCTCCACCTTCTGCTCACTGTAAGAGTCCTTCTGCACCCCAGTCTCCAACCTCTGCTCTCTGCAATGATCCTTCTGAACCCCAGTCTCCAACATCTACTCTCTGTAACAGTCTTTCTGCACCCAAGTCTTCTACACCTGCTCTATGCAACAGTCCCTCTGAACCTCAGTCTGATAACTCTGCTCTCGGCAACGATCCTTCTGTACCCCAGTCTCCAATCTCCGCTCTCTGTAACAGTCATTCTGCACCTCAGTCTTCAACCTCTGTTCTCTGTTAGATCCTTCTGAAACCCAGTCTTTAAAGTCTGCAATCTGTACCAGTCCTTCTGCACCCCAGTCCCCAAACTCTGCTCTCTGAAACATGCCTTCGGCACCCCAGTCTCAAAACTCTGCTCTCGGAAACAGGCCATCTGCTTCCCAGTCTCCAACCTCTTCTCTCTGCAACGACCTCTGCACCCAAGTCCCCATCCTCAGCTCTCTGAAAAATCCTTCTGCACATCATTCTCCAACTCTGCTCTATGTGAGAGTCCTTCTGCACCCCAGTCTCCTACCTCTGCTCTCGGTAACAGTGCTGTACCGCAGTCTCCAAACTCTGTTCTCTGTAAACGGTCTTTCTGCATCCCAATTTCAAAACTCTGCTTCCTGTAACAGTTTTAATGCACCCGAGTCTCCAAACTCTGCTCTCTGTAAAAATCCTTCTACACACCAGTCTTCAACTACTGCTCTTTGTAAATATTCACCTGCACCTAGTCTGAAACCTCTGCTCTCCACGATTCTCTGCACCCCAGTTTCCAACACTGCTATTTGAAACAGTCCCCTGCACCTCAGTCTCCAAACTCTGCTCTATGTAAGATCTTTAAGAAACCCAGTCTCCAAACTCATCTCTCTATAACAGTCCTTCTGCACCCAGTCTCCAACTTCTCCTCTCTGTAACAGGCCTTCTGCACGCCAGTCACCAAATTCTGCTCTATGCAACGATAATTCTGCACGCCTGTCTCCAAACTCAGCTCTTTGCAATGATCCTACTGCACTCCAGTCTCCAACCTCTAATCTCTGAAACAGTCCTTCTGCACCTCAGTCTCCAACTTCTGCTCTCTGAAAGATTATTCTGCACCCCTGTCTCCAAGCTCTGCTCCTTGCAACAATACTTCTGCACCCCAGTCTCCAACCTCTGCTCTATGTAACAGGACTTCTGCACCTAAGTCTCCAACCTCTGCTCTCCGCAAAAGTCCTTCTGCACTCCAGTCTCCAACATCTGCTCTCCGCAACAGTCCTTCTGCACCCCAGTCTCCAACCTCTGCTCTCCGCAAGAGTCCTTCCGCACCCCAGTCTCCAACCTCTGCTCTCTGCAACAGTATTTCTGCACCACAGTCTCCAACCTCTGCTCTCTGTAAGATCCTTCTGCATCCCAGTTTCCAAACATTGGTCTCTGTAACATTCCTTTTCTACCCCAGTCTTTAACCTCTGCTTTCTGCATGTGTCCTATGGCACCCCAGTCTCCAACCTCTGTACTCTGCAACAGTCCTTCTGTTCCGCAGTTTCCAACATCTGCTCTCCATAACTTGTCATTCTGTACTGCAGTCTTCAAACTCTGCTTTCTGTATCAGTCCTTCTAAACCCCAGTCTAAAACCTCTGCTCTCTGTATCTATCCTTCTGCACCTCAGTCTCCAAGCTGTGCTCTCTGTAACATTCCTTCTGCACCCGAGTCTCCAACCTATGCTCTCTGTAACATTTTTTCTATACCTCAGTCTCCAAACTCTGGTCTCTGTAACGGTTTTTCTGCACCCCAATTGCCAACATCTGCTTTATGTAACAGTGCTTCTGCACCTCAGTCTTCAAACTCTGCTCTCTATAACAGTCCTTCTACACCTCAGTCTCCAACTTCTACTCTCTGTAACAGTCCTTCTGCACCTCAGTCTGAAACCTCTGGTCTCTGCACGATCCTTCTGCACCCCAGTCTCCAACCTCTGCTCTCTGTAAGATCCTTCAGATACCCAGTCTCCAAACTGTAACAGGCCTTCTGCACGCCAGTCTCAAATCTCTGCTCTCTGTAGAATGCTTCTGCACCCAAGTCTCCAACCGCTGCTCTCTGCAACGATCCTTCTGCACCCAAGCCTCCAAACTCTGCTCCCTGAAATGATCCTACTCAACCACAGTCTCCAACCTCTTATCTCTGCCACAGTCCTTCTGCACCTCATTCTCCAAATTCTGCTCTCTGTAAGATCTTTCTGCACCCCTGTACCCCAAACTCTGTTCTCTGTAACAGTTCTTCTGCACCCGTGTGTCCAACCTCTGCTCTCTGTAACAGGACTTCAGCACCTCAGTCTCCAAACTCTGCTCTCTGCAACAGTCCTTCTGCAAACCACTCTCCAACCTCTGCTTTCTACAACAGTTCTTCTGCACACTAGTTACCAAAATCTGCTCTCTGCAACAGTTCTTCTGCACCTCAGTTTAAAAACTTTGCTCTCTGCAAGGACCCTTCTGCACCAGAGTCTCCTACTTCTGCTCTCTGTAACCGTCCTTCTGCACCTCAGTCTCCCAACTCTGCTCTCTTTATGATCCTTCTGCAACACAGTCTTTAAACTCTGCACTCTGTAACAGTTATTCTGCACAACAGTCTCCAACCTCCTCTCTCTGTAACAGGACTTCTGCAAAACAGTCTCCAAACTCTGTTCTCTTTAATAGCCCTCTGCACCCCAGGATCCAACCTCTTCTCTCTGCAATGATTCTTCTCCACCCAAGACTCCAGTATCCGCTCTCTGAAATTGTCCTTTTGCATCCCAATCTGCAAACTCTGCTCCCTGTAAGATCCATCCGAACCCCAGTCTCCTACCTCAACTCTCTGCAACAGTCCTTCCATACCCCAGTCTCCATCCTCTGCTCTCTGGAACAGTCGTTTTGCACAGCAGACTCCAACATCTGCTCTCTGAGACAGTTCTTCTCCAGCCCAGTCTCCAAACTCTGCTCTCTGTAACAGTCCTTCTGTACTGCAGTCTCCAACCTCTGCTCTCTCTAAGTGTCCTTCTGCACCAGAGTCTCCAAACTCTGCTTTATGTATCAGTTCTTCTACACCCCAGTCTCCAACCTCTTCTCTGTGTATCAATCCTTCTGCACCTCAGTCTCCAAGTCTCCTCTCTGCAATGGTCTTTCTGCACCTCAGTCTCCAACCACTGCTCTCTGTAACATCCTTCTGCAACCTGGTCTCAAAACTCTGCTCTCTCTAAAAGTCCTTCTGCACCCCAGTCTCTGAACTCTGCTCTCTGTAACAGGCCTTCTTCAACCCATTCTCCACCTTCTTCTCTCTGTAAGAGTCCTTCTGCACCCCAGTCTCCAACCTCTGTTCTCTGCAACGATCCTTCTGAACCCCAGTCTCCAACGTCTACGCTCTGCAACACTCCTTCTGCATCCAAGTCTCCAACATCTGCTCTATGCAGCAGTTCCTCTGAACCTCAGTCTGAAAAATCTGCTCTCAGCAACGATCTTTCTGAACCACAGTCTTCAAACTCCGCTCTCTGTATAAGTCATTCTGCACCTCAGTCTTCAACCTCTGTTCTCTGTAAGATCCTTGAAACCCAGTCTCCAAGTCTGCTCTCTGTAACAGTCCTTCTGCACCCCAGTCCCCAAACTCTGCTCTCTGTAACAAGCCTTCTGAACCCCAGTCTCCATTCTCTGCTCTCGGTAACAGCCCATCTGCTTCCCAGTCTCCAACCTCTTCTCTCTGCTCTCTGTAACAGTCCTATGCACCCCAGTCTCCAACCTCTGCTCTTTGTAACAGTCCTTTTGCACCCCAGTCTCTAAAATATGCTCTCTGCAACAGTCCTTCTCCACGCCAGTCTCCAACATCTGCTCTCTGAAACAGTCCTTCTGCACCTCAGTATCCAAACTCTGCTCTGTGGAACGAACCTTCTGGACCCCAGTCTCCAACGTCTGCTCTCTGCAAAAGTCCTTCTGAACCACATCTCCAAACTCTGCTCTCTCTAAAATTCTTCTGCACTCCAGTTTCCAAACTCTGCTCTCTGTAAGATTTCTCCTCCACCACAGTCTCCAAACTCTGTCCTCTGCAACAGTCTTTCTGCTCCCCAGTCTCCGAGATCTGCTCTATGTAACAGACTTTATGTTCCGCAGTTTCCAAACTCTGCTCTCTGTAACAGTCCTTCTGCAACCCAGTTTCCAACCTCTGCTTTTTGAATCAGTCCTTCTGAACCCCAGTCTCCAACCTCTGCTCTTTGTTTCTTTCCTTCTGCACCTAAGTCTCCAACCTGTGCTTTCTGTAACAGTCCTTCTGCACCTCAGTCTTCAACCTCTGCTCTCTGTAACAGTCCTTCAATACCACAGTCTCCAAACTCTGGTCTCTGTAACGGTCCTTCTGCACCCCAATTTCCAAATTCTGCTTTCTGTAATAGTCCTTCTGCATGTCACTCTCTAAACTCTGCTCTCTGTAACAGTCCTTCTACACCTCAGTCTGAATCCTCTGCTCTCCACGATTCTTCTGCACCCAAGTCTCCAATAACTGCTCTATGTAACAGTCCACCTGGACCTCAGTCTCCAAAATCTACTCTCTGTAAGTTACTTCAGCAAACCAGTCTCAAAACTCTGCTCTCTGTAACAGTCCTTCTGCACCCCAGTCCCCAACCTCTCCTCTCTGTAACAGGCCTTCTGCACTCCAGTCTCAAAACTCTGCTCTCTATAGCAGGCCTTCTGCACCCCTGTTTTTAACCTCAACTCTCTGAAACTGGCCTTCTGCAACCGAGTCTCCAACTCTGCTCTCTATACCAAGACTTTCGCACCTCAGTCTTCAACCTCTGCTCTCTACAACAGTCCTTCTGCACCCCAGTCTCAAAACTCTGCTCTCTGTAACAATCCTTCTGCACCTCAGTCTGCAAACTCTGTTCTCTGCAACAGTCCTTCTGCAACTCAGTCTCTAAATTCTAGTCTCTGTAACAGTTCTTCTGCACTTCATTCTCCAACCTCTGCTCTCTGTAGGATCCTCTGCTCTTGGTAACATTCCTTCTACACACCAGTCTTCAATCTCTTCTCTCTGCAACAATCATTTTTAACCCAATCTCCAACCTCTGCTCTCTGCAACAGTCTTTCTACACCACAGTCTCCAACATCTGGTCTCCAACATTCCTTCTGCCCCACAGTCTGAAAACTCTGCTGTCGGCAATGAACCTCCTGCACCCCAGTCTCCTAACTCTGATGTCTGTTACAATCCTTCTGCACCTCAGTCTCCAACCTTTGCTAACTGTAAGATCCATCTAAACCCCAGTCTCCAATATCCGCTCTCTATATCAGTCCTTCTGCACCTCACTCTCCAAACTCTTCTCTCTGCAACAGCCTTCTGCATCCCAGTCTGCGAACTCTGCTCTCTGCAACGATCTTTCTAAACCCCAGTCTCCAATGTCTGCTTTCTGCAACAGTCTTTCTGCACCACAGTCTCAAACGTCGGCTCTCTGTAAGATCTTTCTGCACTCCAGTTTCCAAACTCTGCTCTCTCTAACATTTCTTCTCCACCCCAGTCTCCAACCTCTGCTTTCTGAAAGGGTCCAACGGCACCCCAGTCTCCAAACTTTGTCTTCTTCAACAGTCCTTCTGCTCCCCAGTCTCCAATATCTGCTCTCTGTAACAGTCCTTCTGTACCACATTCACCAAACTCTGCTCTCTGTATCTGTCCTTCTGCACCCCAGACTTTAACCTCTTCTTTCTGTATCAGTCCTTCTGATCCTCAGTCTCCAACCTCTGCTCTCTGTGTCTATCCTTCTTCACCTCAGTCTCCAACTTTTGCTTTCTGTAAAAGTTTTTATGCACCCAAGTCTCCCAACTATGCTCTCTTTAACAGTCCTTCTGTACCGAAGTCTCAAACCTCTGTATCTGTAATGGTGCTTCTGCACCCCAATTTCCAACCTTTGCTTTCTGTAACAGTCCTTCTGCACCTCAGTCTCAAAATTCTTTTCTCCGTAACAGTCCTTCTACACCTCAATCTCCAACATCTGCTTTCTGTAACAGTACTTCTGCACCTCAGACTGAAACCTCTGCTCTCAACGATCCTTCTGCACCCCAGTCTCAAACCACTGCTACCTGTAACAGTCCACCTGAACCTTAGACTCCAACCTCTGCTCTCTCTAAGATCCTTAAGAAACCCAGTCTACAACTCAGCTCTTTGTTACACTTTTTCTGCACCCCAGTCTCCATCCTCTTCTCTATGTAACAGGCTTTCTGCACACCAGTCTCCAAATCTGCTCTCTGTAGCAGGCCTTCTACACCCAAGTCTCCAACCACTGCTATCTGAAACGATCCTTCTGCAACCCAGTCTTTAACCTCTGCTCTCTGCAATGATCCTACTGTACTCTAGTCTCCAACATCTGATCTCTAAAAGAGTCCTTCTGCACCTCAGTCTCCAACCTCTGCTCTCCACAACAGTTCTTCTACACCCCAGGCTCTAAACTCTGCTCTCTGCAACATTCCTCCGGCACCCTAGTTACCAATATCTGCTCTTTCTTACACTTCTTCTGCACCCCAGTCTCCAACCTCTGCTCTCTGTAACAGTCTTCCTGTACTTCAGAATCCAACCTCTGCACTCTGTAACGGTCTTTGTGCACCCCAGACTCAAATCTCTGCTTTCTGTGTCAGTCCTTCTGCACCACAGTCTCCAACCTCTGCTCTCTATAACAGTCCTTCTGCACCTCAGTCTCCAAACTCTGCTCTTTGCAACAGTCCTCATGAACCACAGACTCCAAAATCCGCTATCTGCAACAGTCCGTCTGCACCCCAGTCTCCAAACTCTGCTCTCTGTAACAATCCTTCTGCACTTCAGTCTCCAAACTCTGTACTCCTCAACGTTACTTCTGAACCTCAGTCTCCAACATCTACTCTCTGTAACAGTCTTTCTGCACCTCATTCTTCAACCTCTTCTCTCTGTAGGATCCTTCTGCAACCCAGTCTCCAAAATCTGCTCTCTGTAACTCTAATTCTGCACACCAGTCTCCAACATCTGCTCTCTGCACCGATCCTTCTTCAACACAGTCTCTAACATCTCATCTCTGCAACAGTCCTTCTGCACATCAGTCTCAAACATCTGCTCTCTGCAACAGTCCTTCTGCAACTCAGTCTAAAACATTGCTCTCTGCAACGATCCTTCTGCACCTCAGTCTCCTACATCTGCTCTCTGTAAGACCCTTCTACAACCCAGTCTCAAAACTCTGCTCTCTCTAACGGTTCTTCTGCAGAATATTTTTGAACACCTGCTGTCTGTAACAGAAATTTTGCAATCCAGTCTCGAAACTCTGCTCTCTGTAATCGGCCTTCAGAACCCCAGTCTCCAACCTCTTCTCTCTGCAATGATTTTTCTCCACCCCAGTCTCCAACCTCTGCTCTCGGCAACAGTCCTTCTGCACCCTAGTCACCAATCTCTGCTCTCTATAAGATCTTTATGCACTCCAGTCTCCAAACTGTGCTCTCTTTAACAATCTTTCTGCACCCCAGTCTTCAACATCTGCTCTCTGCAACTGTTCTTCTGTACCTCAGTCTGAAAATTCTGCTCTCTGCAAGGACCCTTCTGCACCCCAGTCTCCTACATCTGCTCTGTGTAACAGTCCTGCTGCACCTCAGTCTCATAAGTCTGCTATCTCTAAGATCCTTCTGCAACTTAGTCTTTAAACTCTGCACTCTGTAACAGTCCTACTGCACAACAGTCTCCAACCTCTGCTCTCTGTAACATGCCTACTGCACCCAAGTCTCCAACCTCTGCTCTCTGTAAGAAAACTTCTGCACCCGAGTCTCCAACATCTGCTCTCTGCCACAGTTTTTCTTCACCCCAGTCTCCAAACAATGCTCTCTGCAAAGATTTTTCTGGACCTCAGTCTTCAACGTCTGCTCTCTGCAACACTCCTTCTGCATCAAGTCTCCAACCTCTGATTTCTGTAAGATCTTTCTGCACTCCAGTTTCCAAAATATGCTCTCTCTAACACTCCTTCTCCACCCCAGTCTCAAACCTCTGCTTTCGGCGAGGGTCCTGCGGCACCCCAGTCTCCAACCTCTGCTCTCTGTAAGAAAACTTCTGCACCCGAGTCTCCAACATCTGCTCTCTACCACAGTTTTTCTTCACCCCAGTCCCCAAACAATGCTCTCTGCAAAGATTTTTCTGGACCTCAGTCTCCAACGTCTGCTCTCTGCAACACTCTTTCTGCACCAAGTCTCCAACCTCTGATCTCTGTAAGATCTTTCTGCACTCCAGTTTCTAAAATATGCTCTCTCTAACACTCCTTCTCCACCCCAGTCTCAAACCTCTGCTTTCGGCGAGGGTCCTGCGGCACCCCAGTTTCAAAACTCTTTTCTCTGTAACAGTCCTTCTGCTCCCCAGTCTCCAACATCTGCTCTCTCTAACAGTCCTTCTGTATCATAGTATCCAACCTATTCTCTCTGTAATGGTCCTTCTGCAACCCAGTCTCCTACCTCTGCTTTTTGAATCAGTTTTTCTTAACCCAAGTCTCCAACCTTTGCTCTCTGTATCTCTCCTTCTGCACCACAGTCTCCATCCTGTGATTTCTGTAACAGTCCTACTGCAACCCAGTCTTCAAATTCTGTCCTCTGTAACAGTCCTTCTGCACCCCAGTCTCAAACCTATTCTCTCTGCAACAGTCTTTTCGCATCCCAGTCTCCAAACTCTGCTCTCTGCAACAGTCCTTCTGCACCATAGTTACCAACATATGCTATCTGAAACAGTCTTTCTGCACCCCAGTCTCCAACCTCTACTCTCTGTAACAGTCCGCCTGTACTGCAGTCTCCACCTCTGCTCTCTGTAACGGTCTTTCTCCACCCAAGACTCCAAATTCTGCTTTCTGTATCAGTCCTTCTGCACCCAAGTGTCGAAAATCTGCTCTCTTTAAGAGTGCTTCTGGACCTCAGTCTCCAACCTCTGCCCTCAGAAACAGTCTTTCTGCACCCTAGTCTCCAACCTCTGCTCCCTGCAAAAGTACTTCTGCACCCCAGTCTTCATCCTCTGTAACAATCCTTCTGCAACTCAGTCTCCAAACTCTGTTCTCTGCAACGGTCCTTCTGCACCTCAGTCTACAACTTCTACTCTCTGTAACACTTCTTCTGCACCTCATTCTCCAACCTCTGCTCTCTGTAGGATTCTTCTCCAACCCAGTCTCCAAACTCTGTTCTCTGTAACAGTCCTTCTGCACCCAAGTCTCCAACATCTGCTCTATGAAACAGTCTTTCTGCAACTCAGTCTGAAAACTCTGCTCACTGCAATGATCCTTCTGCACCTCAGCCTCCTACCTCTGCTCTCTGTAAGACCCTTCTGCAACCCAATCTCCAAACTCTGCTCTCTGTAACAGTCCTTCTGCACAACAGTTTCTAACCTCTGCTCTCTGCAACAGTCCTTCTGCATACCAGTCATTAAACTCCGCTCTCTTTAACAGTCCTTCTGCAACCTAGTCACCAAAATCTGCTCTCTGTAAGAGACATTCTGCACCCCAGTCTCCACACTCTGCTTTCTGTATCAGTCCTTCTGCACCCCAGTCTCCAACCTCTGCTCTCTGCAACAGTCTTTCTGCACCCTAGTTAGCAACATCTGATCTCTGCAACAGTCCTTCTGTACCCCAGACTCCAACCACTGCTCTCTGTAAAAGACATTCTATACTGCAGTACATCCTCTGCTCTCTGTAACCTTCTTTCTTCACCACAAACTCCAATCTCTGATTTCTCTATCAGTCCTTCTGCACCCCAGTCTTTAACCTCTGCTCATTGCAATGATTCTACTGCACCCCAGTCTCCAACCTCTTATCTCTACAACACTCCTTCTGCACCTCAATCTCCAATCTCTGTTCTTTGAAACAGTTCTTCTGCACCCCAGTCTTCAAACGCTGCTCTCTGCAAAATTCCTAACAAAACCCTAGTTACCAACATCTGCTCTCTTTTACAGTCCTTCTGCACCCCAGTCTCCAACCTCTTCTCTTTGTAACAGTCTTTCTGCACCCCAGACTCAAATCTCTGCTTTCTGTGTCAGTCCTTCTGCACCACAGTCTCCAACCTCTGCTCTCTGTAACAGTTCTTCTGCAACTCAGTCTCCAACCTCTGCTCTCTGCAACAGTCCTTATGCACCACAGACTCCAAAATCCGCTATCTGCAACAGTCCGTGTGCACTCCAGTCTCCAACCTCTGCTGTCTGTAACAATCCTTCTGCACCTCAGTCTCCAAACTCTGTACTCCTCAACGTTACTTCTGAACCTCAGTCTCCAACATCTACTCTCTGTAACAGTCTTTCTGCACCTCATTCTTCAACCTCTGCTCTCTGTATAATCCTTCTGCAACCCAGTCTCCAAACTCTGCTCTCTGTAACTGTCCTTCTGCACGCCAGTCTCCAACATCTGCTCTCTGCACCGATCCTTCTTCAACCCAGTCTCCAAACTCTCCTCTCTGCAACAGTCCTTCTGCAACTCAGTCTAAAACTTTGCTCTCTGTAACGATCCTTCTGCACCTCAGTCTCCTACATCTGCTCTCTGTAAGACCCTTCTACAACCCAGTCTCCAAACTCTGCTCTCTGTAACGGTCCTTCTGCAGAGTAGTTTCCAACCTCTGCTCTCTGTAACATGAATTTTGCAATCCAGTCTCGTAACTCTGCTCTCTGTAATTGGCCTTCAGAACCCCAGTCTCCAACCTCTTCTCTCTGCAATGATTTTTCTCCACCCCAGTCTCCAACCTCTGCTCTCGGCAACAGTCCTTGGGCAACCTAGTCATCAATCTCTGCTCTCTGTAAGATCTTCATGTGCTCCAGTCTCGGAACTCTGCTCTCTGTAACAATCTTTCTGCACCCTAGTCTTCAACATCTGCGCTCTGCAACAGTTCTTCTGCACCTCAGTCTGAAAACTCTGCTCTCTGCAAAGATTCTTCTGCACCCCAGTCTCCTACCTCTGCTCTGTGTAGCAGTCCTGCTGCACCTCAGTCTCACAAGTATGCTCTCTCTAAGATTCTTCTGCAACTTAGTCTTTAAACTCTGCACTGTGTAACAGTCCTGCTGCACAACAGTCTCAAACCTCTGCTCTCTGTAACAGGATTTCTGCACCCCAGACTCCAAACTGTTCTCTCTGCATCGATTTTTCTCCACCCCACTCTCCACAATCTGCTCTCATCAACAGTCCTTTTGCACCCCAGTCTCCAAACTCTGCTCTCTGAAAGATCCATTTGAACCCCAGTCTACAACCTCTGCTCTCTTTAACAGTCCTTCTGCACACTAGTCTCCAAATGTTGCTCTCTGTAACTGTCCTTCCGCACCTCAGTCTGCAATCTCTGCTCTCTGTAACAGTCCATCTGCACCTCAGTCTCTAAAACCTGCTCTTTGTAACACTCCTATTACACCCCAGTCTCCAACCTCTGCTCTCTGTAACAGTCCTTCTGCACCCCAGTCTCCAACATCTTCTCTCTGCCACAGTCCTTCTTCACCCCAGTCTCCAAACAAAGCTCTCTGCAAAGATCCTTGTAGACCCCACTCTCCAACGTCTACTGTCTGCAACAGTCCTTCTGCACCGCAGTCTCCAACCTCTGATCTCTGTAAGGTCTTTCTGCACTCCAGTTTCCAAAATCTGCTCTCTTTAACACTCTTTCTCAACCGTAGTCTCAAACCTCTGCTTTCTGTGTGGGTCCTGCGGCACCCCAGTCTCAAATCTCTTTTCTCTGTAACAGTCCTTCTGCTCCCCAGTCTCCAACATCTGCTCTCTGTAACAGTCCTTCTGTATCGCAGTATCCAACCTCTGCTCTCTGTAATGGTCCTTCTGCAACCCAGTCTTCTACCTCTGCTTTTTGAATCAGTTTTTCTTAACCCCAGTCTCCAAACTTTGCTCTCTGTATCTCTCCTTCTGCACCTCAGTCTCCATCATGTGATTTCTGTAACAGTCCTACTGCACCCCAGTCTCCATCCTCTGATCTCTACAACAGTTTTCTGAACCTCAGTCTCCAACCTCTGCTCTCTGCAACAGTTCTTCTGCACCTCAGTCTCCAAACGCTGCTCTCTGCAACATTCCTAAGGCACCCTAGTTACCAACATCTACTCTCTTTTACAGTCCTTCTGCACCTTAGTCTCCAACCTCTGCTCTCTGTAACAGTCCTCCTGTACTGCAGAATCCAACCTCTGCTCTCTATAACAGTCTTTCTGCACCCAAGACTCCAATCTCTGCTTTCTGTGTCAGTCCTTATGCACCCCAGTCTCCAACCTTTGCTCTCTGTAACAGTCCTTCTGCAACTCAGTCTTCAACCTCTCCTCTCTGCAACAGTCCTTCTGCAACACAGACTCCAAAATACGCTATCTGCAACAGTCCTTCTGCACCCCAGTCTTCAACCTCTGCTCTCTGTAAAAATCCTTCTGCACCTCAATCTCCAAACTCTGTACTCCTCAACGTTACTTCTGCACCTCAGTCTTTAACATCTACTCTCTGTAACAGTCTTTCTGCACCTCATTCTTCAACCTCTGTAGGTTCCTTCTCCAAGCCAGTCTCCAAACTCTGCTCTCTGTAACTGTCTTTCTGCACACCAATCTTCAACCTCTGCTCTCTACACCGATCCTTCTTCACCCCAGTCTCCAAACTCTGCTCTCTGCAACAGTCCTTCTGCACACCAGTCTCCAACATCTTTTCTCTGCAAGAGTCCTTCTGTAACTCAGTCTAAAACTCTGCTCTCTGCAACGATCCTTCTGCACCTCGGTCTCCTACATTTTCTCTCTGCAAGGCCCTACTACAACCCTGTCTCCAAACTCTGCTCTCTGTAACAGTCCTTCTGCAGAATAGTTTCCAACCTCTGCTCTCCGTAACAGGAATTTTGCAACCCAGTCTCGATACTCTGCTCTCTGTAACAGGCCTTCAGAATCCAAGTCTTTAACCCCTTCTCTCTGCAATGATTTTTCTCCACCCCAGTCTCCAACCTCTGCTCTCGGCAACAGTCATTCTTCACCATAGTCATCAATCTCTGCTCTCTGTAAAATCTTTATGCACTCCAGTCTCCAACATCTGCTCTCCGTAACAATCCTTCTGCGCCCCAGTCTTCAACATCTGCTCTCTGCAACAGTTCTTCTGCACTTCAGTCTGAAAACTCTGCTCTTTGCAAGGACCATTCTGCACCCCAGGCTCCTACCTCTGCTCTGTGTAACAGTCCTGATGCACCTCAGTCTCACAAGTCTGCTCTCTCTAAGATCCTTCTGCAACTTAGTCTTTAAACTTTTCACTCTGTAACAGATCTGCTGCACAACAGTCTCCAAACACTGCTCTTTGCAACAGGACTTCTGCAACCCAGTCTCCAACCTCTGCTCTCTGTAACAGGCCTTCTGCACCCCAGTCTCCAACCTCTTCTCTCTGCAATGATTCTTCTCCACTCTAGTCTCAAACATCTGCTCTCTGCCACAGTCCTTTTTTACCCCAGTCTCCAAACTCTTTGTAAGATCCATCTGAACCCCACTCTCCAAACTCTGCTCTCTGTAACAGTCCTTCTGCACACTAGTCTCCAACATCTGCTCTCTGAATCAGTCCTTCTGCAACTCAGTCTGAAAATTCTTCTCTCTGCAATGATCCTTTTGCACCTCAGCCTCCTACCTCTGCTTTCTGTAAGACCCTTCTGCAACCCAGTCTCCAAACTCAGCTCTCTGTAACAGTTCTTCTGCCACAACCGTTTCCAACCTCATCTCTCTGTAACAGGACTTCTGCAACCCAGTCTCGAAGCTATGCTCTTTGTAACAGTCTTTCTTTCTGCACCCCAGATTCCAACCTCTGCTCTCGGCCACAGACCTTCTGCACCCCAGTCTCCAACCTCTGCTCTCTGTAACAATCCTTCTGAACCCCAGTCTTCTTCTACTGCTCTCTTTAATATTCTTTCTGCACCTCAATCTCCAACCTCTGCTCTCTGCAAAGGTCCTTCTGCACACCTGTCTCCAACCACTACTCTCTGCAACAATTCTTCTCCATCCCAGTCTCCAACCTCTGCTCTCTGCAACAGTCCTTTTGAAACCTAGTCTCCTACATCTGCTCTCTGTAAGAGTCGTTCTGCACCCCAGTCTCCACCCATTGCTTTCTGTATCAGTCCTTCTGCACCCCAGTCTCCAACCTCTGCTCTCTGCAACAGTCTTTCTGCACCATAGTTAGCAACATCTGATGTCTGCAACAATCCTTCTGCACCCCAGACTCCAACCACTGCTCTCTGTATAAGACATTCTGTACTGCACTCCAACCTCTGCTCTCTGTAACCTTCTTTCTTCACCACAAACTCCAATCTCTGCTTTCTCTATCAGTCCTTCTGCACCCCAGTCTCCAAACTCTGCTCTCTGTAAGAGTCCTACTGCACATCAGTCTCCAACCTCTTCTCTCTGTAAGATCCTACTGCACCCCAGTATCCGAACTCTGCTCTCTGTATCATGCCTTCTCTACCGCAGTCTCCAACATATGCTTTCTGTAATGGTCGAGCTGCACCCCAGTCCAAAACCTCTGTCCTCTACAACAGTTTTTCTGCTCCCCAGTCTCAAACCTCTGCTCTCTGTAACAGTCCTTCTGTACCGCAGTCACAAAACTCTGCTCTCTGTAAGATTCTTCTGAAAACCAGTCTCCGAACTCGGCTTTCTGTAACAGTACTTCTGAACCCAGACTCCAAACTCTGCTCTCTGTAACAGTCCTTCTGCACCCAACTCTCAAACCTCTGCTCTCTGTAACAGTCCTTTGGAACCCGCATTCCACCCTCTGCTCTCTGTAACAATCCTTCTGCATCCAAGTCTCCAACGTCTGCTCTCTGCAACAATCCTTCTTCACCCCAGTCTCCAAACTTTTTTCACTGGAAGATTATTCTGCACCCCGGTTTCCAAACTCTTCTCTCAGTAACATTCCTTCTGCACCACAGTCTCTAACGTCTACTCTATGCAATGGTTTCTATGCACCCCAGTCTCCAACCTTGTTCTCTGCAACAGTTCTTCGATACCGCAGTCTTCAACCTCTGTTCTCTGTAAGGTTCTTTCTGCACCCCATTCTCCAAACTATGCTCTCTCTAACAGTCCTTCTGCACCTCACTCTTCAACCTCTGCTCTCTGCAACAGTCCTACTGCACCCCAGTCTCCAAAATCTGCTTTCTGCAACAGTCCTTTTGCACCCCAGTCTCAAATTTCTGTTCTCTGTTACCGTCCTTCTGTACTTCAGTCTCCAACCTCTGCTCTCTTTAATGGTTTTTCAGCACCGCAGTCTCCAAACTCTGCTTTCTGTATCAGTCCTTCTGCACCCGGTCTCTAAACTCTGCTCTCTGTAACAGTCCTTCTGCACCTCACACTCCAACCTCTGCTCTCTGCAACAGTCCTACTGCGCCCCAATCTCAAACCTCTGCTCTGTGCATCAGTCCTTCTGCACCTCAGTTTCCAAACTCTGCTCTCTCTATGATCATTCTGAAACCCAGTCTCCAACCTCTGCTATCTGCAATGGTCAATCTGCACCCCACTCTCCAAACTCTGTTCTCCACAACAGTTATTCTGCACCCCAGTCTCCAACCTTTGCTCCCTGTAACAGTTCTTCTGTACCACAGTATCCAACCTCTGTTCTCTGTAAGGGTCCTTCTGCATCTCAGTCTGCAACCTCTGCTCTCTGCAACAGTCCTCCTGCACCCCAGTCTTCAACCTCTGCTCGCTGCAACAGTCTTTCTCCAGCCCAGTCTCCGAAATCTACTCTCTGCAATATTCTTTTTCCACCCCAATCTCCAACCTCTTCTCTCTGTAACCGTCCTTCTGTACTGCTGTCTTCAACCTCTTATCTCTGTAACGGTCTTTCTGCACCCCAGTCTCCAAAGTCTGCTTTCTGTATCAGTCCTTCTGCACCCCGGTCTAAAACTTATTCTCTCTGTAGCAGTCCTTCTGCACCTCAGACTTCAACCTCTGCTCTCTGCAACAGTCCTACTGCGGCCCAATCTGCAACCTCTGCTCTCTGCAACAGTTCTTCTGCACCTCAGTGTTCAAAGTCTCCTCTTTGTATGTTACTTCTGAAATCCAGTCTCCGACGTCTGCTATATGCAATGGTCCTTCTGCACCCCAGTCTCCAACCTCTGTTCTCTAAAACAGTTATTCTGCACCCCAGTCTCTAACATCTGCTCTCTGCAACAGTCTTTCTCCACCTCAGTCTCAAACTTTGCTCTCAGCAACGGTCCTTCTGCACCCCAGTCACCAAGCTCTGCTTTCTGTATCAGTCCTTCTGCACCCCAGTCTCGAACCTCTGCTCTCTATAACAGTCCTCTGCACCTCAGTCTCTAAAACAGTCCTTCTTCACCTCAGTCTCCAACCTCTGCTCTCTGTAACAGTCCTTCTATACCTCAGTCTCCAAACTCTGCTCTCCGTAAGATTTTTTTGCAAGCCAGTCTTAAAACTCTGCTCTCTGTAACTGTCCTTCTGTACCCCAGTCTCCTAGCACTTCTCTCTGTAATGGGACTTCTGCACCCGAATCTCCAACCTCTGCTCTCTGCAAGGGTCCTTCTGCACCTCAGTCTCCAAACTCTTCTCTCTGTAACAGTGCTTCTGCACCTCAGTCTCCAACCTCTTCTCTCTTTAACATCCTCCTGCAACCCAGTATTAAACCTCTGCTCTCTGTAACAGTCCTTCTGCACATCAGTCTCCAAACTCTGCTCTCTGTAACAGGCCTTGTGCACCCCAGTCTCCAAACTCTGTTATCTGTATCAGTCCTTATTCATTCCAGGTTCCATCCTCTGCTCTCTGTAACGATCCTTCTGCAACCCAGTCTCCAGGGTATGCTCGCTGTAGGATCCTTCTGCACACCTGTCTCCAACCTCTTCTCTCTGTAACACTCCTCTGTACCAGAGTCTTCAACTTCTGCTCTCTGTAAGGGTCCTTCTGCACCTCAGTCTCAGACTTCTTCTCTCTGCAACACTCCTTCTGCACCCCAGTCTTCTAAGTTTGCTATCTGTAATAGTTTTTTTACACCTCAGTCTTTAACCTGTGCTTTCTGTTTAAGTCCTTCTGCACACCAGTCTCCAACCTATGCTCTTTATAACCATCTTTCTGAACCCAAGTCTCCAAATTCTGCTCTCTGCAACGATCTTTCTGCACCACAGCCTCCAAAGTCTGCTCTCTGTAACAGTCCTTCTGCACCCCAGTCTTCGAACTCTGCTTTCTGTAACCGTCATCTGCATCTCAGTCTCCATCTTCTGCTCTATGCAACAGTTCTTCTTCACCCAAGTCTCCAATATCTGCTCTCTGAAAAAGTCCTTCTAAACCCTAGTCTTCAATCTCTGCTCTGTGTTACAGTCCTTGTACAGCCCAGTCTTAATACTCTGCTCGCTCCAAGGATCCTTCTGCACCCCAGTCTCCATCCTTTTCTCTCTGCAACTCTCCTTTTGCACCCCAGTCTCCAGCATCTGCTCTCTGCAACAGTCCTTCTTCACCCCAGTCTCCAACCTCTGCTCTCTGTAACAGTCCTTCTGGACCCCAATCTCCAAACTCTACTCTCTGTAACAGTCCTTCTACACCCCAGTCTAAAACCTCTGATCTCTGCAAAAGTTTTTCTGCACCCCAGTCTCCAACCTCTTTTCTCTGTAACTATCCTTCTGCACCTCAGTCTCCAACCTCTGCTTTTTGCAAGGGTCTTTCTGCACCTCAGTCTCTAACCTCTACTCTCTGAAACAGTGCTTTTGCACCTCAGTCTGCAACCTCTGCTCTTTGTAAGATCCTTCTGCACTCGAGTCTCCAAACTCTGCTCTCTGTAACAGGCCTTGGGCACCCCAGTCTCCAACCTCTGCTCTCTGTAACAGTCCGTCTGCACCCCAGTCTCCAACCTCTGCTCTCTGCAACGATTCTCCTGCACCCCAGTCTCCAACCTCTGCTCCCTGAAACAGCCCTTGTGCAACCCAGTCTCCAACATCTGCTCTCTGAAACAGTTCTTCTGTACCTCAGTATGAAAAAATCTGCTCTCTGCAACAATCCATCTGCACCCCAGTCTCCAACCTCTGCTCTCTGTAACAGTCTTTCTGTACCTCTGTCTCCTACCTCTGCTCTCTGTAAGATCCTTCTGAAAACAAGTGTGCAAACTCTGCTGTCTGTAACAGTCCTTCTGCACCCCTGTCTCCAAACTCTGCTCTCTGTATCAGGCCTTCTGCATCCCAGTCTCCAACATCTGCTCTCTCTAAGAGGCCTTCTGCACCCCAGTCTCCAAACTCTACTCTCTGCAACGATCCATCTGCACCCCAGTCTCCTACCTCTGCTCTCTAAAACAGTCCTTCTGCACCCCAGTCGCCTAACTCTGCTCACTGTAAGATCCTTCTGCACACCAGTCTCCAACCCCTGCTTGCTGAAACAGTCCTTCTGGAACCTAGTCTCCAAACTCTGCTCTCTGCAACATTGCTTCTGCACCAAGTATCAAACATATGCTCTCTGTAAAAGTCTGTCTGCATCCCAGTCTCAAACCTCTGCTCTCTGTAATGATTTTTATGCACCCCAGTCTCAAACATCTGCTCTCTGTAACAGTCCTTCTGCCCCGCAATCTCCAAACTCTTTTCTCTGTAAGATCCTTCTGAAACCCAGTCTCCAAGGTCTGCTATCTGTAACTGTCTTCTGCACCCCAGTCTTTAACCTCTGCTCTCTGCAACAGTCTTTATGCACCTCAGTCTCCAAACTCTGCTTTCTGCAACAGTCCTTCTGCATCCAAGTCTCAAACCTCTGCTCTCTACAACATTCCTTCTGCACCCCAGTCTCCAAATTGTGCTCTCTGTAAGAGTCTTTCTGCACCTCAGTCTCCAAACTCTGCTCTCTGTAACGATCTTTCTGCACCCCAGTCTCGAACCTCTGCTCTCTGCAACCACTCTTCGGCACCTCAGTCTCCAACCTCTGCTCACTGCAACGATCCTTCTGCACCCCAGTCTCAAACCTCCTCTCGCTTCAACAGTCCTTTTGAACCCCAGTCTCCAACATCTGCTTTTTCCAACAGTTTCTCTGTACCTCATTCTGAAAACTCCGCTCTCTGCAATACTCCATTTGCAACCCAGTCTCCAAACTCTGCTCTCTGTAACAGTCCTTCTGTACCTCAATCTCCAATCTCTTCTCTATGCAACAGTCCTTCTGCGCACAAGTCTCCAACATCTGCTCACTTAAACAGTCCTTCTACACCACAGTCTCCAACACTGCTCTCTGAAACAGTACTTCTACACCCCAGTCTCCATTCTCTGATCACCCCAACTATTCTTCTGCACCCCAGTCTAAAAAGTCTGTTCTCTTCTCAGTTCTTCTGCACCCCAGTCTCCAACTTTTGCTCTCTGTTACAGTCCTTCTGTACCACAGTCTTCAACCTCTGTTCTCTGTAAGGGTCCTTATGCACCCCAGTATCCAACCTCTGCTTTCTGTATCAGTCATTTTGAACCACAGTCTCCAAACTCTGCCCTCTGTAACCGTCCGTCTGCAACTCAGTCTGCAACCTCTGCTCTTTGCAATAGTCCTTCTGCACCCTAGTCTCAAACCTTTGCTCTCTTCAACACTCCTTTTGCACCCCAGTCTCTAACATCTGCCCTCTGCAACAGTCATTCTCTACCCTAGTCTCCAAACTTTGCTCTCTGTAACAGTCCTTCTCTGCTGCATTCTCAAACCTCTGCTCTCTGTAAGGGTACTTCAGCACCCAAGTCTTTAACCTCTGCTTTTTTTGTCAGTCCTTCTACACCCCAGTCTCCAACTTCTGCTCTCTGCTACAGTCCTTCTGGATTCAAATCTCTAAACTCTACTCTCTGCAACAGTCCTTCTACATCCCAGTATAAAACCTCTGCTCTCTGTAACAATCCTTCTGAACCCCAGTCTCCAACCTCTGATCTCTGTAACAATCCTTATGCACCTCAGTCTCCAACCTCTGCTCTCTGCAAGGGTCCTTCTGAACCTCAGTCTCCAACCTCTACTCTCTGTAACAGTGCTTCTGCGCCTCAGTCTCCATCCTCTGGTCTCTTTAAGATCCTTCTGCAACCCAGTATCCAATCTCTGCTTTCTGTAGCAGTCCTTCATCACCCCAGTCTCCAAATTCTGCTCTCTGTAACAGGCCTTCTGCACCCCAGTCTCCAACCTCTGCTCTCTGTATCAGTCAATCTGCTCTCTGCAACAGTCTTTGTGCAACCCAGTCTACAACATCTGCTATCTGCAAAAGTTCTTCTTTACCTGAGTCTGAAAACTCTGCTCTCTGCAATAATCCTTCCGCACCCCAGTCGCCAACCTCTGCTCTCTGTAACAGTCCTTAAACACCTCAGCCTCCAACCTCTGCTTTAAGCAACAGTCATTCTGCACCACAGTCTGCAACATCTGCTCTCTGCAACATTCCTTCTGCACCCCAGTATCAAACCATTGCTCTCTGTAAAATTCGTCTGCACCCCTGTCTCTTACCTCTGCTTTCTGTAACAGCCCTTCTGCACCCCAGTCTTTAAACTTTACTCCCTGCAACAGTCTTTCTGCACCTCAGTCTCCAACCTCTTCTTACTGCAACAGTCCTTCTGCAAACAAATCTCCAACTTTTCTTCTTAGCAACATTTCTTCTGCACTTCAGTCTCCAACCTGTGCTCTCTGTAAAAGTCTTCACCCCAGTCTTCAAACTTTGCTCTCTATAACTATCCTTCTGCATCCCAGTCTCGAACCTCTGCTCTCTGCAATGATCCTTCTCTACCTCAGGCTCGAACCTCTGCTCTCTGCAATGATCCTTCTGCACCCCAGTCTGAAACATCTGCTAGCTGCAACTTTTCTTGTGAACCCCAGTCTCCATACTCTGCTCCCACCAACGATCCTTCTGCACCCCAGTCTCCAACGTCTGTTCTCTGCAAAAGTCCTTCTACACCCCAGTCTCAAACCTCTGCTCTCTGCAACAGTCCTTCTACACCCCAGTCTCCATGCTCTGCTCGCCCCAACGATCCATCAGCACCCCAGTCTCCAACCTCTACTTTCTTCATCAGTTCTTTTGCACCCCAGTCTCCAAACTCTGCTCTCTATAACAGTCCTTCTGTACGGCAGTCTCCAAATTCTATTCTCTGCAACGAAACTTCTACACCCCAGTCTCCAACATCTGCTCTCTGCAAAAGTCCTACTGCACCTCAATCTGAAAATTTTGCTCTCTGCAACAATCCTTCTGCACCCCAGACTTCAACATCTGCTCTCTGTAACAGTCCTTCTGCACCTCAGTTTCCAAACTCTGCTCAATGTAAGATCCTTCTGGAACACAGTCTCCAAAATTTGCTTCCATTAACAGTCCTTCTGCACCTCAGTCTCCAACCTCTGCTCTTTATATCAGTCGATCTACACTTCATTCTGAAACTTCTTCTCTCGGCAAAATCCATCTGAATCCAGACACTGCTCTCTGTAACAGTCCTCCTGCACCTCAGTCTCCAAACTCTGCTGTTTGTAAGAACCTTCTGTCACTCAGTCCCTAACTCTGCTCTCTATAACAGTCCTTCTGCACCCCAGTCTTCAACCTCTGCTCTCTGTAACAGGCCTTCTGTACCCCAGTCTCCAACCTCTTCTCTCTGCAACGATCCTTCTACACCTCAGTCTCCAACATCTGCTCTCTGTAAGATCCTTCTGCAACCCAGTCTCCAGAGTCTGCCCTCGCTAACAGACCTTCTGCACGCGTTATTTGAACTCTCCTCTTTTTAACAGGCCTTCTGCACCCCAGTCTCCATATTCTGTTTTCTATAACAAGCCTTCTGAACCCCAGTCTCCAACCTGTGGTCTCTGCAACAGTCCTTCTGCACCTCAGTCTTAAAACGCTGTTCTCTGCTATTATCCTTTTGCACCACAGTCTCCAACCTCTACTCTCTCTAACAGTCCTTCTGCACCTGGGTCCCCAACATCTGCTCTCTGTTAGATCCTTCTTCAACCCAGTCTCTAAACTCTGTGATCTATAGCAGTCCTTTTGGACCCCTTCTCCACACTCTGCTTTTCATAACAGTCGTTCTGCACCCCAGTCTCCAACCTCTGCTCTCTGTAACACTCTTTTTGAACCTCAGCCTCCAACCTCTGCTCTCTGCAGCGATCATTCTGCACCCTAGTCTCCAACGTCTCCTCTCCACAACCGTCCTTCTGAACCTCTGTCTCCAAATTCTGCTCTCTGCAACAGTCCTTCTTCACCCAAGTCTCCAACATCTGCTCTCTGCAACAGTCCTTCTACACCCCAGTCTTCAAACTCTGCTCTGTGTAAAAGTCCTTTTGCACCCCAATCTCCAACCTCTGGTCTCTGTAACAATTCTTCTGCACCCAAGTCTTCAACCTCTGCTCTCTGTAACAGTCCTTCTTCCCCATATACTCCAACTTCTGCTCTCTGTTACAGTCTTTATATACCGCAGTCTCTAACCTCTGCTCTCTATAACGATCCCTCTATACCCCAATTTCCAACCTATGCTTTCTGTAACAGTCCTTCTGCAGCTCAGTCTGAAACCTCTGCTCTGTGCACTATCCTTCTGCACCTCAGTCTCCAATCACTGCTCTCTGTAACTTTCGTCCTGCACCACAGTCACCAACCATTGCTTTCTATAAGATCCTACTTCAACCCAGCCTCAAAAGTCTGCTCTCTATAACAGTCCTTCTGCAACCCAGTCTCCAACCTCTGCTCTCTGTAGCGGGCCTTATGCACCCCATTCTCCAAACTCTGCCCTCTGAAACAATTCTTCTGCACGCCAATCTGCAACATCTGCTCTTTGTAACGGTCCTTCTGCACCACAGTCTCACGCATCTGTTTTCTGTATCATAATTCTTCACCCCAGTCTCAAACGTCTGCTCTGTGTAACAGTCCTGCATCTCAGTCTCCAACTTCTGCTCTCTGCAACAGTCCTTCTGCAACCCAGTCTCCAACCTCTGCTTTCAGCAACATTCCTACTACACGCCAGTCTCCAACCTGTGCTCTCTGTAACAGTCCTTCTGCATCACAGTCTCCCACCTCTTCTCTCTGTAACGATGCTTCTGCAGCCCAGTCTCCACCTCTGCTCTCTTCAAGGATTCTTCTGCAACTCAGTCTCCATCTTCTGCTCTCTTCAAGGATCTTTCTGCACCCGAGTCTCCAAACTCTTCTCTCTGCAACAATCCTTATGCACCACAGTCTCCAACATCTGCTCTCTGCAACTGTCTTTCTGCACCCCAGTCTCCAAAGTCTCCTCTCCTTAACACATTTTCTGAACCGCAGTCTCCAACCTCTGTTCTGTGTAAGGTCGTTCTGCACCCAAGTTTCCAAACTCTGCTCTCTGTAACATTTCTTTTTCAACTCAGTCTAAAACCTCTGCTTTCTTCAACGGTCTTGCTGCAACCAAGTTTCCAACATCTGTTCTCTGCAACAGTCTTTCTACTCCCAAGTCTCAAACATCTGCTCTCTGTAACAGTTTTTCTGTACCGCAGTCTCCAACCTCTGCTCTCTGTAACGGTCCTTCTGCAACCAAGTATCAAAAATCTGCTTTCTGTATAAGTTTTTCTAAAGCATACTTTCCAAACTCTGCTCTCTGTAACAGTACTTTTGCACCTTTGTCTCAAACCTCTGAACTCTGCAACCTTACTTCTGCACCCCATTCTCTAACCTCTGCTCTCTGTGAAAGTCCTTCTCCACCCAATTCTCTAACCCCTGCTGTATGCAACAGTCCTTCTGTACCACAGTCTCAAACCTCTGCTCTCTGTACCGGTCCTTCTGCACCCCAGTCTCAAAACTTTTCTCTCTGTAACATTCTTTCTGCACCTCAGTCTCCAACCTCTGCATCTGCGAAAGTTCTTCTGCACCCCAGTCTCCAAACTCTGCTCCCTGCAACAGTTCTTCTGAACCCCAGTCTCCAACATCTGCACTCTAAAACAGTTCTTCTATAAACCATTCTCCAACCTCTTCTCTCTGTAACAGTCCTCGTGTATTGCAGTATCCGAACTCTGCTCTCTGCAACGGTTTTTCTGAACCCCAGTCTCCAACCTCTGCTTTCTCTATCAGTCCTTCTGAAGCCCAGTCTCAAACTTCTGCTCTCTGTAACAGTCCTTATGCACCACAGTCTCCAAATTCTCCTCTCTGCAACAGTCCTTCTGCAAACAAGTCTCCAACACCTGCTCCCTGCAACAGTCCTTTTTCACCCCATTCTCCAACCTCTGCTATCTGCAACAGTCCTTCTGCACCCCAGTCTCCAACCTCTGCTCTCTGTAACAATCCTTCTGCACCTCTGTCTCCACCTCTGCTCTCTGCAATGTTCCTTCTGCACCTCAGTCTCCAACCTCTGTTCTCTTTAACAGTCCTTCTTCACACCAGTCTCAAAACTCTGCTCTCTACAAAGATGCTTCTGCACCTCAGTCTCCAACATCTTAATCTCTCACAGTCCTTCTGAACCTCAGTGTAAAAACTCGGATCTCTGCAACAATTTCTCTGCACCCCAATCTCTAAACTCTGCTCTCCGTAACAGTCCTGTTCCACCTCAGTCTCAATCTCTGCTCTCTGTAAGATCCTGCTGCAACCCTGTCTCCAAACCCTGCTCTCTGTAACATTCCTTCTGCACCCCAGTCTCCTACCTCTGCTTACTGTAACAGTCCTTCTGCAACTCAGTCTCCAAACTCTGCTCTCTGTAACATTCCTTCTCTACCCTGTCTTCAACCTCTGCTCTCTGCAACGGTCCTTCTGCACGACAGTCCTCAAACTCTGTTCTCGGCAAAAGTCCTTCTGCACCCCAGTCTACAAACTCTGCTCTGCTTATCATTAATTCTGCACCTCACTCTCAAACTTCTGCTTTATGTAAGGTGTTTCTGCGACCCAGTCTCCAAACTCTGCTCTCTGTAACACTCCTTCTGCACCCCAGTCTCAAACCTCTGCTCTGTGCAACAGTTCGTCTGCACCGCAGTCTCCATTCTCTGCTCTCTGAAAGATCCTTCTGCACCCCAGTCTCCAAACTCTGATCTCCGTAACAGTCCTTCTTCACCCCAATCTCCAACCTCGGCTCACTGTAAGAATCCTTCTGCACCTTAGTCTCCAAACTCTGCTTTCTGCAAAAATCTTTCTGCACCCCAGTCTCCAACAATTGCTCTCAGTAACATTTCTTCTGCACCTCAGTCTCCAACCTCTTTTCTATATAAGATCCTTCTGCCACCCAGTCTCCAAACTCTGCTCTCTGTAACAGTCCTTTTGCACCCAAGTCTCCAACCTCTGTTCTGTGCAACAGTTCATCTGTACACGACTCTCCAAACTCTGCTCTCTGTATGATACTTCTGCACCCCAATCTCAAAACTCTGATCTCTGTAACAGTTCTTCTTCACCCCAGTCTCCAACCTCTGCTCCCTGCAACAATCCTTCTGCACCCAAGTCTTTAACTTCTGCTCTCTGAAACACTTCTTCTGCACCCCAGTCTTTAAAATCTACTCTCTGAAACAGTCCTGCTGCATCCCATTCTCAAACCTCTGCTCTCTGCAACAGTCCTTCTGTACCCTGGTCTCCAACCTCTGCTCTTTGTAACAGTCCTTATGTACTGCAGTCTCCAACCTCTGCTTCCTGTAAGGTTTATTCTGGACCCAAGTCTCCAACCTCTGCTTTCTGTATCAGTCCTTCTGCATTCCAGTCTCCAACCTCTGCTTTCTGTAACAGTCCTCTGCATCTCAGTCTCCAAAATCTGCTCTCTATAACAGTCCTTCTGCACCCCAGCCTCCAAAGTGTGCTCTCTGCAATAGTCCATCTACACTCTAGTATTCAAACTCTGCTCTGTGTAACAGTCCTTCTGCAACCCAGTTTTCAAACTCTCCTCTCTGCAATGATCCTTCTGCACAACAGTCTCCAACCTCTACTCTCTGCAATAATCGTACTGCACCCCAGTCGCCAACTTCTACTCTCTGTAACAATCCTTCTGCACTGCAGTCTCCAAACTCTGCTCTACGTAATATTATTCTGCAACCCAGTCTCCAAACT
>NW_027524887.1:0-26702 GCF_052094955.1 Ictidomys tridecemlineatus
GATGATACTTTCAGGTAATGATCAGTACACCAAGCCCACTTGGCTCGCCAAATTTCGTTCTTCTAGGTTAAACCGTTCGTTGGCAGTAACCGGTTTCATTTTGAGGTTTCACTCTGTTTTCTCCTATAGGGATACATGTATTTGGAACTCTAAATCCAACACGGTTTGTGCTAGCTCTTTGAAGTTTGACACAATAAAGCAGTTTCAAGTTCTATCTCTATGGTTTGTTTGCTGTTGATGGAGCCCTAAGCAGAGACTGGCGAGAATCACTTTCATGGAAAGGGCCTGCCAAGCTTCCAAAAAACTACGAGTTGCCTGAAATCTCAGCAAACACTTTTTCACCCAATCTTGATGATACTTTCAGGTAATGATCAGTACACCAAGCCCACTTGGCTCGCCAAATTTCTTTCTTCTAGGTTAAACCGTTCGTTGGCAGTAACCGGTTTCATTTTGAGGTTTCACTCTGTTTTCTCCTATAGGGATACATGTATTTGGAACTCTAAATCAAACACGGTTTGTGCTAGCTCTTTGAAACTTGAAACAATAAAGCAGTTTCAAGTTCTATCTCTATGGTTTGTTTGCTGTTGATGTAGCCCTAAGCAGAGACTGGCGAGAATCACTTTCATGGAAAGGGCCTGCCAAGCTTCCAAAAAACTACGAGTTGCCTGAAATCTCCGCAAACACTTTTTCACCCAATCTTGATGATACTTTCAGGTAATGATCAGTACACCAAGCCCACTTGGCTCGCCAAATTTCTTTCTTCTAGGTTAAACCGTTCGTTGGCAGTAACCGGTTTCATTTTGAGGTTTCACTCTGTTTTTCTCCTATAGGGATACATGTATTTGGAACTCTAAATCAAACACGGTTTGTGCTAGCTCTTTGAAACTTGACACAATAAAGCAGTTTCAAGTTCTATCTCTATGGTTTGTTTGCTGTTGATGTAGCCCTAAGCAGAGACTGGTTAGAATCACTTTCATGGAAAGGGCCTGCCAAGCTTCCAAAAAACTACGAGTTGCCTGAAATCTCAGCAAACACTTTTTCACCCAATCTTGATGATACTTTCAGGTAATGATCAGTACACCAAGCCCACTTGGCTCGCCAAATTTCGTTCTTCTAGGTTAAACCGTTCTTTGGCAGTAACCGGTTTCATTTTGAGGTTTCACTCTGTTTTCTCCTATAGGGATACATGTATTTGGAACTCTAAATCCAACACGGTTTGTGCTAGCTCTTTGAAATTTGACACAATAAAGCAGTTTCAAGTTCTATCTCTATGGTTTGTTTGCTGTTGATGTAGCCCTAAGCAGAGACTGGCGAGAATCACTTTCATGGAAAGGGCCTGCCAAGCTTCCAAAAAAATACGAGTTACCTGAAATCTCAGCAAACACTTTTTCACCCAATCTTGATGATACTTTCAGGTAATGATCAGTACACCAAGCCCACTTGGCTCGCCAAATTTCGTTCTTCTAGGTTAAACCGTTCGTTGGCAGTAACCGGTTTCATTTTGAGGTTTCACTCTGTTTTCTCCTATAGGGATACATGTATTTGGAACTCTAAATCAAACACGGTTTGTGCTAGCTCTTTGAAACTTGACACAATAAAGCAGTTTCAAGTTCTATCTCTATGGTTTCTTTGCTGTTGATGGAGCCCTAAGCAGAGACTGGCGAGAATCACTTTCATGGAAAGGGCCTGCCAAGCTTCCAAAAAACTACGAGTTGCCTGAAATCTCAGCAAACACTTTTTCACCCAATCTTGATGACACTTTCAGGTAATGATCAGTACACCACGCCCACTTGGCTCGCCAAATTTCGTTCTTCTAGGTTAAACCGTTCGTTGGCAGTAACCGGTTTCATTTTGAGGTTTCACTCTGTTTTCTCCTATAGGGATATATGTATTTGGAGCTCTAAATCAAACACGGTTTGTGCTAGCTCTTTGAAACTTGAAACAATAAAGCAGTTTCAAGTTCTATCTCCATAGTTTGTTTGCTGTTGATGAAGGCCTAAGCAGAGATTGGCGAGAATCACTTTCATGGAAAGGGCCTGCCAAGCTTCCAAAAAACTACGAGTTGCCTGAAATCTCAGCAAACACTTTTTCACCCAATCTTGATGATACTTTCAGGTAATGATCAGTACACCAAGCCCACTTGGCTCGCCAAATTTCGTTCTTCTAGGTTAAACCGTTCGTTGGCAGTAACCGGTTTCATTTTGAGGTTTCACTCTGTTTTCTCCTATAGGGATACATGTATTTGGAACTCTAAATCAAACACGGTTTGTGCTAGCTCTTTGAAACTTGACACAATAAAGCAGTTTCAAGTTCTATCTCTATGGTTTGTTTGCTGTTGATGGAGGCCTAAGCAGAGACTGGCGAGAATCACTTTCATGGAAAGGGCCTGCCAAGCTTCCAAAAAACTACGAGTTGCCTGAAATCTCAGCAAACACTTTTTCACCCAATCTTGATGATACTTTCAGGTAATGATCAGTACACCAAGCCCACTTGGCTCGCCAAATTTCGTTCTTCTAGGTTAAACCGTTCGTTGGCAGTAACCGGTTTCATTTTGAGGTTTCACTCTGTTTTCTCCTATAGGGATACATGTATTTGGAACTCTAAATCCAACACGGTTTGTGCTAGCTCTTTGAAATTTGACACAATAAAGCAGTTTTCAAGTTCTATCTCTATGGTTTGTTTGCTGTTGATGTAGCCCTAAGCAGAGACTGGCGAGAATCACTTTCATGGAAAGGGCCTGCTAAGCTTCCAAAAAACTACGAGTTGCCTGAAATCTCAGCAAACACTTTTTCACCCAATCTTGATGATACTTTCAGGTAATGATCAGTACACCAAGCCCACTTGGCTCGCCAAATTTCGTTCTTCTAGGTTAAACCGTTCGTTGGCAGTAACCGGTTTCATTTTGAGGTTTCACTCTGTTTTCTCCTATAGGGATACATGTATTTGGAACTCTAAATCAAACACGGTTTGTGCTAGCTCTTTGAAACTTGACACAATAAAGCAGTTTCAAGTTCTATCTCTATGGTTTGCTTGCTGTTTATGTTGCCCTAAGCAGAGACTGGCGAGAATCACTTTCATGGAAAGGGCCTGCAAGCTTCCAAAAAACTACGAGTTGCCTGAAATCTCAGCAAACACTTTTTCACCCCAATCTTGATGATACTTTCAGGTAATGATCAGTACACCAAGCCCACTTGGCTCGCCAAATTTCGTTCTTCTAGGTTAAACCGTTCGTTGGCAGTAACTGGTTTCATTTTGAGGTTTCACTCTGTTTTCTCCTATAGGGATACATGTATTTGGAACTCTAAATCAAACACGGTTTGTGCTAGCTCTTTGAAACTTGACACAATAAAGCAGTTTCAAGTTCTATCTCTATGGTTTGTTTGCTGTTGATGGAGCCCTAAGCAGAGACTGGCGAGAATCACTTTCATGGAAAGGGCCTGCCAAGCTTCCAAAAAACTACGAGTTGCCTGAAATCTCAGCAAACACTTTTTCACCCAATCTTGATGATACTTTCAGGTAATGATCAGTACACCAAGCCCACTTGGCTCGCCAAATTTCGTTCTTCTAGGTTAAACCGTTCGTTGGCAGTAACCGGTTTCATTTTGAGGTTTCACTCTGTTTTCTCCTATAGGGATACATGTATTTGGAACTCTAAATCAAACACGTTTTGTGCTAGCTCTTTGAAACTGACACAATAAAGCAGTTTCAAGTTCTATCTCTATGGTTTGTTTGCTGTTGATGTAGCCCTAAGCAGAGACTGGCGAGAATCACTTTCATGGAAAGGGCCTGCCAAGCTTCCAAAAAACTACGAGTTGCCTGAAATCTCAGCAAACACTTTTTCACCCAATCTTGATGATACTTTCAGGTAATGATCAGTACACCAAGCCCACTTGGCTCGCCAAATTTCGTTCTTCTAGGTTAAACCGTTCGTTGGCAGTAACCGGTTTCATTTTGAGGTTTCACTCTGTTTTCTCCTATAGGGATACATGTATTTGGAACTCTAAATCAAACACGGTTTGTGCTAGCTCTTTGAAACTTGACACAATAAAGCAGTTTCAAGTTCTATCTCTATGGTTTGCTTGCTGTTGATGTTGCCCTAAGCAGAGACTGGCGAGAATCACTTTCATGGAAAGGGCCTGCCAAGCTTCCAAAAAACTACGAGTTGCCTGAAATCTCAGCAAACACTTTTTCACCCAATCTTGATGATACTTTCAGGTAATGATCAGTACACCAAGCCCACTTGGCTCGCCAAATTCCGTTCTTCTAGGTTAAACCGTTCGTTGGCAGTAACCGGTTTCATTTTGAGGTTTCACTCTGTTTTCTCCTATAGGGATACATGTATTTGGAACTCTAAATCAAACACGGTTTGTGCTAGCTCTTTGAAACTTGACACAATAAAGCAGTTTCAAGTTCTATCTCTATGGTTTGTTTGCTGTTGATGGAGCCCTAAGCAGAGACTGGCGAGAATCACTTTCATGGAAAGGGCCTGCCAAGCTTCCAAAAAACTACGAGTTTCCTGAAATCTCAGCAAACACTTTTTCACCCAATCTTGATGATACTTTCAGGTAATGATCAGTACACCAAGCCCACTTGGCTCGCCAAATTTCGTTCTTCTAGGTTAAACCGTTCGTTGGCAGTAACCGTTTTCATTTGAGGTTTCACTCTGTTTTCTCCTATAGGGATACATGTATTTGGAACTCTAAATCCAACACGGTTTGTGCTAGCTCTTTGAAATTTGACACAATAAAGCAGTTTCAAGTTCTATCTCTATGGTTTGTTTGCTGTTGATGTAGCCCTAAGCAGAGACTGGCGAGAATCACTTTCATGGAAAGGGCCTGCCAAGCTTCCAAAAAACTACGAGTTGCCTGAAATCTCAGCAAACACTTTTTCACCCAATCTTGATGATACTTTCAGGTAATGATCAGTACACCAAGCCCACTTGGCTCGCCAAATTTCGTTCTTCTAGGTTAAACCGTTCGTTGGCAGTAACCGGTTTCATTTTGAGGTTTCACTCTGTTTTCTCCTATAGGGATACATGTATTTGGAACTCATAAATCCAACACGGTTTGTGCTAGCTCTTTGAAATTTGACACAATAAAGCAGTTTCAAGTTCTATCTCTATAGTTTGTTTGCTGTTGATGTAGCCCTAAGCAGAGACTGGCGAGAATCACTTTCATGGAAAGGGCCTGCCAAGCTTCCAAAAAAATACGAGTTACCTGAAATCTCAGCAAACACTTTTTCACCCAATCTTGATGATACTTTCAGGTAATGATCAGTACACCAAGCCCACTTGGCTCGCCAAATTTCGTTCTTCTAGGTTAAACCGTTCGTTGGCAGTAACCGGTTTCATTTTGAGGTTTCACTCTGTTTTCTCCTATAGGGATACATGTATTTGGAACTCTAAATCAAACACGGTTTGTGCTAGCTCTTTGAAACTTGACACAATAAAGCAGTTTCAAGTTCTATCTCTATGGTTTGTTTGCTGTTGATGTAGGCCTAAGCAGAGACTGGCGAGAATCACTTTCATGGAAAGGGCCTGCCAAGCTTCCAAAAAACTACGAGTTGCCTGAAATCTCAGCAAACACTTTTTCACCCAATCTTGATGATACTTTCAGGTAATGATCAGTACACCACGCCCACTTGGCTCGCCAAATTTCGTTCTTCTAGGTTAAACCGTTCGTTGGCAGTAACCGGTTTCATTTTGAGGTTTCACTCTGTTTTCTCCTATAGGGATACATGTATTTGGAACTCTAAATCCAACACGGTTTGTGCTAGCTCTTTGAAATTTGACACAATAAAGCAGTTTCAAGTTTTATCTCTATGGTTTGTTTGCTGTTGATGTAGCCCTAAGCAGAGACTGGCGAGAATCACTTTCATGGAAAGGGCCTGCCAAGCTTCCAAAAAAATACGAGTTACCTGAAATCTCAGCAAACACTTTTTCACCCAATCTTGATGATACTTTCAGGTAATGATCAGTACACCAAGCCCACTTGGCTCGCCAAATTTCGTTCTTCTAGGTTAAACCGTTCGTTGGCAGTAACCGGTTTCATTTTGAGGTTTCACTCTGTTTTCTCCTATAGGGATACATGTATTTGGAACTCTAAATCCAACACGGTTTGTGCTAGCTCTTTGAAATTTGACACAATAAAGCAGTTTCAAGTTCTATCTCTATGGTTTGCTTGCTGTTGATGTAGCCCTAAGCAGAGACTGGCGAGAATCACTTTCATGGAAAGGGCCTGGACAAGCTTCCAAAAAACTACGAGTTGCCTGAAATCTCAGCAAACACTTTTTCACCCAATCTTGATGATACTTTCAGGTAATGATCAGTACACCAAGCCCACTTGGCTCGCCAAATTTCGTTCTTCTAGGTTAAACCGTTCGTTGGCAGTAACCGGTTTCATTTTGAGGTTTCACTCTGTTTTCTCCTATAGGGATACATGTATTTGGAACTCTAAATCAAACACGGTTTGTGCTAGCTCTTTGAAACTTGACACAATAAAGCAGTTTCAAGTTCTATCTCTATGGTTTGTTTGCTGTTGATGGAGCCCTAAGCAGAGACTGGCGAGAATCACTTTCATGGAAAGGGCCTGCCAAGCTTCCAAAAAACTACGAGTTGCCTGAAATCTCAGCAAACACTTTTTCACCCAATCTTGATGATACTTTCAGGTAATGATCAGTACACCAAGCCCACTTGGCTCGCCAAATTTCGTTCTTCTAGGTTAAACCGTTCGTTGGCAGTAACCGGTTTCATTTTGAGGTTTCACTCTGTTTTCTCCTATAGGGATACATGTATTTGGAACTCTAAATCAAACACGTTTTGTGCTAGCTCTTTGAAACTGACACAATAAAGCAGTTTCAAGTTCTATCTCTATGGTTTGTTTGCTGTTGATGTAGCCCTAAGCAGAGACTGGCGAGAATCACTTTCATGGAAAGGGCCTGCCAAGCTTCCAAAAAACTACGAGTTGCCTGAAATCTCAGCAAACACTTTTTCACCCAATCTTGATGATACTTTCAGGTAATGATCAGTACACCAAGCCCACTTGGCTCGCCAAATTTCGTTCTTCTAGGTTAAACCGTTCGTTGGCAGTAACCGGTTTCATTTTGAGGTTTCACTCTGTTTTCTCCTATAGGATACATGTATTTGGAACTCTAAATCAAACACGGTTTGTGCTAGCTCTTTGAAACTTGACACAATAAAGCAGTTTCAAGTTCTATCTCTATGGTTTGCTTGCTGTTGATGTTGCCCTAAGCAGAGACTGGCGAGAATCACTTTCATGGAAAGGGCCTGCCAAGCTTCCAAAAAACTACGAGTTGCCTGAAATCTCAGCAAACACTTTTTCACCCAATCTTGATGATACTTTCAGGTAATGATCAGTACACCAAGCCCACTTGGCTCGCCAAATTCCGTTCTTCTAGGTTAAACCGTTCGTTGGCAGTAACCGGTTTCATTTTGAGGTTTCACTCTGTTTTCTCCTATAGGGATACATGTATTTGGAACTCTAAATCAAACACGGTTTGTGCTAGCTCTTTGAAACTTGACACAATAAAGCAGTTTCAAGTTCTATCTCTATGGTTTGTTTGCTGTTGATGGAGCCACTAAGCAGAGACTGGCGAGAATCACTTTCATGGAAAGGGCCTGCCAAGCTTCCAAAAAACTACGAGTTTCCTGAAATCTCAGCAAACACTTTTTCACCCAATCTTGATGATACTTTCAGGTAATGATCAGTACACCAAGCCCACTTGGCTCGCCAAATTTCGTTCTTCTAGGTTAAACCGTTCGTTGGCAGTAAACCGTTTTCATTTTGAGGTTTCACTCTGTTTTCTCCTATAGGGATACATGTATTTGGAACTCTAAATCCAACACGGTTTGTGCTAGCTCTTTGAAATTTGACACAATAAAGCAGTTTCAAGTTCTATCTCTATGGTTTTTTTGCTGTTGATGTAGCCCTAAGCAGAGACTGGCGAGAATCACTTTCATGGAAAGGGCCTGCCAAGCTTCCAAAAAACTACGAGTTGCCTGAAATCTCAGCAAACACTTTTTCACCCAATCTTGATGATACTTTCAGGTAATGATCAGTACACCAAGCCCACTTGGCTCGCCAAATTTCGTTCTTCTAGGTTAAACCGTTCGTTGGCAGTAACCGGTTTCATTTTGAGGTTTCACTCTGTTTTCTCCTATAGGGATACATGTATTTGGAACTCTAAATCCAACACGGTTTGTGCTAGCTCTTTGAAATTTGACACAATAAAGCAGTTTCAAGTTCTATCTCTATAGTTTGTTTGCTGTTGATGTAGCCCTAAGCAGAGACTGGCGAGAATCACTTTCATGGAAAGGGCCTGCCAAGCTTCCAAAAAAATACGAGTTACCTGAAATCTCAGCAAACACTTTTTCACCCAATCTTGATGATACTTTCAGGTAATGATCAGTACACCAAGCCCACTTGGCTCGCCAAATTTCGTTCTTCTAGGTTAAACCGTTCGTTGGCAGTAACCGGTTTCATTTTGAGGTTTCACTCTGTTTTCTCCTATAGGGATACATGTATTTGGAACTCTAAATCAAACACGGTTTGTGCTAGCTCTTTGAAACTTGACACAATAAAGCAGTTTCAAGTTCTATCTCTATGGTTTGTTTGCTGTTGATGGAGCCCTAAGCAGAGACTGGCGAGAATCACTTTCATGGAAAGGGCCTGCCAAGCTTCCAAAAAACTACGAGTTGCCTGAAATCTCAGCAAACACTTTTTCACCCAATCTTGATGATACTTTCAGGTAATGATCAGTACACCACGCCCACTTGGCTCGCCAAATTTCGTTCTTCTAGGTTAAACCGTTCGTTGGCAGTAACCGGTTTCATTTTGAGGTTTCACTCTGTTTTCTCCTATAGGGATACATGTATTTGGAACTCTAAATCAAACACGGTTTGTGCTAGCTCTTTGAAACTTGACACAATAAAGCAGTTTCAAGTTCTATCTCTATGGTTTGTTTGCTGTTGATGGAGCCTAAGCAGAGACTGGCGAGAATCACTTTCATGGAAAGGGCCTGCAAGCTTCCAAAAAACTACGAGTTGCCTGAAATCTCAGCAAACACTTTTTCACCCAATCTTGATGATACTTTCAGGTAATGATCAGTACACCAAGCCCACTTGGCTCGCCAAATTTCGTTCTTCTAGGTTAAACCGTTCGTTGGCAGTAACCGGTTTCATTTTGAGGTTTCACTCTGTTTTCTCCTATAGGGATACATGTATTTGGAACTCTAAATCAAACACGGTTTGTGCTAGGTCTTTGAAACTTGAAACAATAAAGCAGTTTCAAGTTCTATCTCTATGGTTTGTTTGCTGTTGATGTAGCCCTAAGCAGAGACTGGCGAGAATCACTTTCATGGAAAGGGCCTGCCAAGCTTCCAAAAAACTACGAGTTGCCTGAAATCTCAGCAAACACTTTTTCACCCAATCTTGATGATACTTTCAGGTAATGATCAGTACACCAAGCCCACTTGGCTCGCCAAATTTCGTTCTTCTAGGTTAAACCGTTCGTTGGCAGTAACCGGTTTCATTTTGAGGTTTCACTCTGTTTTCTCCTATAGGGATACATGTATTTGGAACTATAAATCAAACACGGTTTGTGCTAGCTCTTTGAAACTTGACACAATAAAGGAGTTTCAAGTTCTATCTCTATGGTTTGTTTGCTGTTGATGGAGCCCTAAGCAGAGACTGGCGAGAATCACTTTCATGGAAAGGGCCTGCCAAGCTTCCAAAAAACTACGAGTTGCCTGAAATCTCAGCAAACACTTTTTCACCCAATCTTGATGATACTTTCAGGTAATGATCAGTACACCAAGCCCACTTGGCTCGCCAAATTTCGTTCTTCTAGGTTAAACCGTTCGTTGGCAGTAACCGGTTTCATTTTGAGGTTTCACTCTGTTTTCTCCTATAGGGATACATGTATTTGGAACTCTAAATCAAACACGGTTTGTGCTAGCTCTTTGAAACTTGACACAATAAAGCAGTTTCAAGTTCTATCTCTATGGTTTGTTTGCTGTTGATGGAGCCCTAAGCAGAGACTGGCGAGAATCACTTTCATGGAAAGGGCCTGCCAAGCTTCCAAAAAACTACGAGTTGCCTGAAATCTCAGCAAACACTTTTTCACCCAATCTTGATGATACTTTCAGGTAATGATCAGTACACCACGCCCACTTGGCTCGCCAAATTTCGTTCTTCTAGGTTAAACCGTTCGTTGGCAGTAACCGGTTTCATTTTGAGGTTTCACTCTGTTTTCTCCTATAGGGATACATGTATTTGGAACTCTAAATCAAACACGGTTTGTGCTAGCTCTTTGAAACTTGACACAATAAAGCAGTTTCAAGTTCTATCTCTATGGTTTGTTTGCTGTTGATGTAGCCCTAAGCAGAGACTGGCGAGAATCACTTTCATGGAAAGGGCCTGCCAAGCTTCCAAAAAACTACGAGTTGCCTGAAATCTCAGCAAACACTTTTTCACCCAATCTTGATGATACTTTCAGGTAATGATCAGTACACCAAGCCCACTTGGCTCGCCAAATTTCGTTCTTCTAGGTGAAACCGTTCGTTGGCAGTAACCAGTTTCATTTTGAGGTTTCACTCTGTATTCTCCTATAGGGATACATGTATTTGGAACTCTAAATCAAACACGGTTTGTGCTAGCTCTTTGAAACTTGACACAATAAAGCAGTTTCAAGTTCTATCTCTATGGTTTGTTTGCTGTTGATGGAGCCCTAAGCAGAGACTGGCGAGAATCACTTTCATGGAAAGGGCCTGCCAAGCTTCCAAAAAACTACGAGTTGCCTGAAATCTCAGCAAACACTTTTTCACCCAATCTTGATGATACTTTCAGGTAATGATCAGTACACCAAGCCCACTTGGCTCGCCAAATTTCGTTCTTCTAGGTTAAACCGTTCGTTGGCAGTAACCGGTTTCATTTTGAGGTTTCACTCTGTTTTCTCCTATAGGGATACATGTATTTGGAACTCTAAATCAAACACGGTTTGTGCTAGGTCTTTGAAACTTGAAACAATAAAGCAGTTTCAAGTTCTATCTCTATGGTTTGTTTGCTGTTGATGTAGCCCTAAGCAGAGACTGGCGAGAATCACTTTCATGGAAAGGGCCTGCCAAGCTTCCAAAAAACTACGAGTTGCCTGAAATCTCAGCAAACACTTTTTCACCCAATCTTGATGATACTTTCAGGTAATGATCAGTACACCAAGCCCACTTGGCTCGCCAAATTTCGTTCTTCTAGGTTAAACCATTCGTTGGCAGTAACCGGTTTCATTTTGAGGTTTCACTCTGTTTTCTCCTATAGGGATACATGTATTTGGAACTCTAAATCAAACACGGTTTGTGCTAGCTCTTTGAAACTTGACACAATAAAGCAGTTTCAAGTTCTATCTCTATGGTTTGTTTGCTGTTGATGGAGCCCTAAGCAGAGACTGGCGAGAATCACTTTCATGGAAAGGGCCTGCCAAGCTTCCAAAAAACTACGAGTTGCCTGAAATCTCAGCAAACACTTTTTCACCCAATCTTGATGATACTTTCAGGTAATGATCAGTACACCAAGCCCACTTGGCTCGCCAAATTTCGTTCTTCTAGGTTAAACCGTTCGTTGGCAGTAACCGGTTTCATTTTGAGGTTTCACTCTGTTTTCTCCTATAGGGATACATGTATTTGGAACTCTAAATCAAACACGGTTTGTGCTAGCTCTTTGAAACTTGACACAATAAAGCAGTTTCAAGTTCTATCTCTATGGTTTGTTTGCTGTTGATGGAGCCCTAAGCAGAGCCTGGCGAGAATCACTTTCATGGAAAGGGCCTGCCAAGCTTCCAAAAAACTACGAGTTGCCTGAAATCTCAGCAAACACTCTTTCACCCAATCTTGATGATACTTTCAGGTAATGATCAGTACACCAAGCCCACTTGGCTCGCCAAATTTCGTTCTTCTAGGTTAAACCGTTCGTTGGCAGTAACCGGTTTCATTTTGAGGTTTCACTCTGTTTTCTCCTATAGGGATACATGTATTTGGAACTCTAAATCAAACACGGTTTGTGCTAGCTCTTTGAAACTTGACACAATAAAGCAGTTTCAAGTTCTATCTCTATGGTTTGTTTGCTGTTGATGTAGGCCTAAGCAGAGACTGGCGAGAATCACTTTCATGGAAAGGGCCTGCCAAACTTCCAAAAAACTACGAGTTGCCTGAAATCTCAGCAAACACTTTTTCACCCAATCTTGATGATACTTTCAGGTAATGATCAGTACACCAAGCCCACTTGGCTCGCCAAATTTCGTTCTTCTAGGTTAAACCGTTCGTTGGCAGTAACCGGTTTCATTTTGAGGTTTCACTCTGTTTTCTCCTATAGGGATACATGTATTTGGAACTCTAAATCCAACACGGTTTGTGCTAGCTCTTTGAAATTTGACACAATAAAGCAGTTTCAAGTTCTATCTCTATGGTTTGCTTGCTGTTGATGTAGCCCTAAGCAGAGACTGGCGAGAATCACTTTCATGGAAAGGGCCTGCCAAGCTTCCAAAAAACTACGAGTTGCCTGAAATCTCAGCAAACACTTTTTCACCCAATCTTGATGATACTTTCAGGTAATGATCAGTACACCAAGCCCACTTGGCTCGCCAAATTTCGTTCTTCTAGGTTAAACCGTTCGTTGGCAGTAACCGGTTTCATTTTGAGGTTTCACTCTGTTTTCTCCTATAGGGATACATGTATTTGGAACTCTAAATCAAACACGGTTTGTGCTAGCTCTTTGAAACTTGACACAATAAAGCAGTTTCAAGTTCTATCTCTATGGTTTGCTTGCTGTTGATGTTGCCCTAAGCAGAGACTGGCGAGAATCACTTTCATGGAAAGGGCCTGCCAAGCTTCCAAAAAACTACGAGTTGCCTGAAATCTCAGCAAACACTTTTTCACCCAATCTTGATGATACTTTCAGGTAATGATCAGTACACCAAGCCCACTTGGCTCGCCAAATTCCGTTCTTCTAGGTTAAACCGTTCGTTGGCAGTAACCGGTTTCATTTTGAGGTTTCACTCTGTTTTCTCCTATAGGGATACATGTATTTGGAACTCTAAATCAAACACGGTTTGTGCTAGCTCTTTGAAACTTGACACAATAAAGCAGTTTCAAGTTCTATCTCTATGGTTTGTTTGCTGTTGATGTAGCCCTAAGCAGAGACTGGCGAGAATCACTTTCATGGAAAGGGCCTGCCAAGCTTCCAAAAAACTACGAGTTGCCTGAAATCTCAGCAAACACTTTTTCACCCAATCTTGATGATACTTTCAGGTAATGATCAGTACACCAAGCCCACTTGGCTCGCCAAATTTCGTTCTTCTAGGTGAAACCGTTCGTTGGCAGTAACCGGTTTCATTTTGAGGTTTCACTCTGTTTTCTCCTATAGGGATACATGTATTTGGAACTCTAAATCAAACACGGTTTGTGCTAGCTCTTTGAAACTTGACACAATAAAGCAGTTTCAAGTTCTATCTCTATGGTTTGTTTGCTGTTGATGGAGCCCTAAGCAGAGACTGGCGAGAATCACTTTCATGGAAAGGGCCTGCCAAGCTTCCAAAAAACTACGAGTTGCCTGAAATCTCAGCAAACACTTTTTCACCCAATCTTGATGATACTTTCAGGTAATGATCAGTACACCAAGCCCACTTGGCTCGCCAAATTTCGTTCTTCTAGGTTAAACCGTTCGTTGGCAGTAACCGGTTTCATTTTGAGGTTTCACTCTGTTTTCTCCTATAGGGATACATGTATTTGGAACTCTAAATCAAACACGGTTTGTGCTAGGTCTTTGAAACTTGAAACAATAAAGCAGTTTCAAGTTCTATCTCTATGGTTTGTTTGCTGTTGATGTAGCCCTAAGCAGAGACTGGCGAGAATCACTTTCATGGAAAGGGCCTGCCAAGCTTCCAAAAAACTACGAGTTGCCTGAAATCTCAGCAAACACTTTTTCACCCAATCTTGATGATACTTTCAGGTAATGATCAGTACACCAAGCCCACTTGGTTCGCCAAATTTCGTTCTTCTAGGTTAAACCGTTCGTTGGCAGTAACCGGTTTCATTTTGAGGTTTCACTCTGTTTTCTCCTATAGGGATACATGTATTTGGAACTATAAATCAAACACGGTTTGTGCTAGCTCTTTGAAACTTGACACAATAAAGCAGTTTCAAGTTCTATCTCTATGGTTTGTTTGCTGTTGATGGAGCCCTAAGCAGAGACTGGCGAGAATCACTTTCATGGAAAGGGCCTGCCAAGCTTCCAAAAAACTACGAGTTGCCTGAAATCTCAGCAAACACTTTTTCACCCAATCTTGATGATACTTTCAGGTAATGATCAGTACACCAAGCCCACTTGGCTCGCCAAATTTCGTTCTTCTAGGTTAAACCGTTCGTTGGCAGTAACCGGTTTCATTTTGAGGTTTCACTCTGTTTTCTCCTATAGGGATACATGTATTTGGAACTATAAATCAAACACGGTTTGTGCTAGCTCTTTGAAACTTGACACAATAAAGCAGTTTCAAGTTCTATCTCTATGGTTTGTTTGCTGTTGATGGAGCCCTAAGCAGAGACTGGCGAGAATCACTTTCATGGAAAGGGCCTGCCAAGCTTCCAAAAAACTACGAGTTGCCTGAAATCTCAGCAAACACTTTTTCACCCAATCTTGATGATACTTTCAGGTAATGATCAGTACACCAAGCCCACTTGGCTCGCCAAATTTCGTTCTTCTAGGTTAAACCGTTCGTTGGCAGTAACCGGTTTCATTTTGAGGTTTCACTCTGTTTTCTCCTATAGGGATACATGTATTTGGAACTCTAAATCAAACACGGTTTGTGCTAGCTCTTTGAAACTTGACACAATAAAGCAGTTTCAAGTTCTATCTCTATGGTTTGTTTGCTGTTGATGGAGCCCTAAGCAGAGACTGGCGAGAATCACTTTCATGGAAAGGGCCTGCCAAGCTTCCAAAAAACTACGAGTTGCCTGAAATCTCAGCAAACACTTTTTCACCCAATCTTGATGATACTTTCAGGTAATGATCAGTACACCACGCCCACTTGGCTCTCCAAATTTCGTTCTTCTAGGTTAAACCGTTCGTTGGCAGTAACCGGTTTCATTTTGAGGTTTCACTCTGTTTTCTCCTATAGGGATACATGTATTTGGAACTCTAAATCCAACACGGTTTGTGCTAGCTCTTTGAAATTTGACACAATAAAGCAGTTTCAAGTTTTATCTCTATGGTTTGTTTGCTGTTGATGTAGCCCTAAGCAGAGACTGGCGAGAATCACTTTCATGGAAAGGGCCTGCCAAGCTTCCAAAAAAATACGAGTTACCTGAAATCTCAGCAAACACTTTTTCACCCAATCTTGATGATACTTTCAGGTAATGATCAGTACACCAAGCCCACTTGGCTCGCCAAATTTCGTTCTTCTAGGTTAAACCGTTCGTTGGCAGTAACCGGTTTCATTTTGAGGTTTCACTCTGTTTTCTCCTATAGGGATACATGTATTTGGAACTATAAATCCAACACGGTTTGTGCTAGCTCTTTGAAACTTGACACAATAAAGCAGTTTCAAGTTCTATCTCTATGGTTTGTTTGCTGTTGATGGAGCCCTAAGCAGAGACTGGCGAGAATCACTTTCATGGAAAGGGCCTGCCAAGCTTCCAAAAAACTACGAGTTGCCTGAAATCTCAGCAAACACTTTTTCACCCAATCTTGATGATACTTTCAGGTAATGATCAGTACACCACGCCCACTTGGCTCGCCAAATTTCGTTCTTCTAGGTAAAACCGGTCATTGGCAGTAATCGGTTTCATTTTGAGGTTTCACTCTGTTTTCTCCTATAGGGATACATGTATTTGGAACTCTAAATCAAACACGGTTTGTGCTAGGTCTTTGAAACTTGAAACAATAAAGCAGTTTCAAGTTCTATCTCCATAGTTTGTTTGCTGTTGATGAAGGCCTAAGCAGAGATTGGCGAGAATCACTTTCATGGAAAGGGCCTGCCAAGCTTCCAAAAAACTACGAGTTGCCTGAAATCTCAGCAAACACTTTTTCACCCAATCTTGATGACACTTTCAGGTAATGATCAGTACACCACGCCCACTTGGCTCGCCAAATTTCGTTCTTCTAGGTAAAACCGGTCGTTGGCAGTAATCGGTTTCATTTTGAGGTTTCACTCTGTTTTCTCCTATAGGGATACATGTATTTGGAACTCTAAATCAAACACGGTTTGTGCTAGGTCTTTGAAACTTGAAACAATAAAGCAGTTTCAAGTTCTATCTCCATAGTTTGTTTGCTGTTGATGAAGGCCTAAGCAGAGATTGGCGAGAATCACTTTCATGGAAAGGGCCTGCCAAGCTTCCAAAAAACTACGAGTTGCCTGAAATCTCAGCAAACACTTTTTCACCCAATCTTGATGATACTTTCAGGTAATGATCAGTACACCAAGCCCACTTGGCTCGCCAAATTTCGTTCTTCTAGGTTAAACCGTTCGTTGGCAGTAACTGGTTTCATTTTGAGGTTTCACTCTGTTTTCTCCTATAGGGATACATGTATTTGGAACTCTAAATCAAACACGGTTTGTGCTAGCTCTTTGAAACTTGACACAATAAAGCAGTTTCAAGTTCTATCTCTATGGTTTGCTTGCTGTTGATGTTGCCCTAAGCAGAGACTGGCGAGAATCACTTTCATGGAAAGGGCCTGCCAAGCTTCCAAAAAACTACGAGTTGCCTGAAATCTCAGCAAACACTTTTTCACCCAATCTTGATGATACTTTCAGGTAATGATCAGTACACCAAGCCCACTTGGCTCGCCAAATTTCGTTCTTCTAGGTTAAACCGTTCGTTGGCAGTAACCGGTTTCATTTTGAGGTTTCACTCTGTTTTCTCCTATAGGGATACATGTATTTGGAACTCTAAATCCAACACGGTTTGTGCTAGCTCTTTGAAATTTGACACAATAAAGCAGTTTCAAGTTCTATCTCTATGGTTTGCTTGCTGTTGATGTAGCCCTAAGCAGAGACTGGCGAGAATCACTTTCATGGAAAGGGCCTGCCAAGCTTCCAAAAAACTACGAGTTGCCTGAAATCTCAGCAAACACTTTTTCACCCAATCTTGATGATACTTTCAGGTAATGATCAGTACACCAAGCCCACTTGGCTCGCCAAATTTCGTTCTTCTAGGTTAAACCGTTCGTTGGCAGTAACCGGTTTCATTTTGAGGTTTCACTCTGTTTTCTCCTATAGGGATACATGTATTTGGAACTCTAAATCAAACACGGTTTGTGCTAGCTCTTTGAAACTTGACACAATAAAGCAGTTTCAAGTTCTATCTCTATGGTTTGCTTGCTGTTGATGTTGCCCTAAGCAGAGACTGGCGAGAATCACTTTCATGGAAAGGGCCTGCCAAGCTTCCAAAAAACTACGAGTTGCCTGAAATCTCAGCAAACACTTTTTCACCCAATCTTGATGATACTTTCAGGTAATGATCAGTACACCACGCCCACTTGGCTCGCCAAATTTCGTTCTTCTAGGTAAAACCGGTCGTTGGCAGTAATCGGTTTCATTTTGAGGTTTCACTCTGTTTTCTCCTATAGGGATACATGTATTTGGAACTCTAAATCAAACACGGTTTGTGCTAGGTCTTTGAAACTTGAAACAATAAAGCAGTTTCAAGTTCTATCTCCATAGTTTGTTTGCTGTTGATGAAGGCCTAAGCAGAGATTGGCGAGAATCACTTTCATGGAAAGGGCCTGCCAAGCTTCCAAAAAACTACGAGTTGCCTGAAATCTCAGCAAACACTTTTTCACCCAATCTTGATGACACTTTCAGGTAATGATCAGTACACCACGCCCACTTGGCTCGCCAAATTTCGTTCTTCTAGGTAAAACCGTTCGTTGGCAGTAATCGGTTTCATTTTGAGGTTTCACTCTGTTTTCTCCTATAGGGATACATGTATTTGGAACTCTAAATCAAACACGGTTTGTGCTAGGTCTTTGAAACTTGAAACAATAAAGCAGTTTCAAGTTCTATCTCCATAGTTTGTTTGCTGTTGATGAAGGCCTAAGCAGAGATTGGCGAGAATCACTTTCATGGAAAGGGCCTGCCAAGCTTCCAAAAAACTACGAGTTGCCTGAAATCTCAGCAAACACTTTTTCACCCAATCTTGATGATACTTTCAGGTAATGATCAGTACACCAAGCCCACTTGGCTCGCCAAATTTCGTTCTTCTAGGTTAAACCGTTCGTTGGCAGTAACTGGTTTCATTTTGAGGTTTCACTCTGTTTTCTCCTATAGGGATACATGTATTTGGAACTCTAAATCAAACACGGTTTGTGCTAGCTCTTTGAAACTTGACACAATAAAGCAGTTTCTAGTTCTATCTCTATGGTTTGCTTGCTGTTGATGTTGCCCTAAGCAGAGACTGGCTAGAATCACTTTCATGGAAAGGGCCTGACAAGCTTCCAAAAAACTACGAGTTGCCTGAAATCTCAGCAAACACTTTTTCACCCAATCTTGATGATACTTTCAGGTAATGATCAGTACACCAAGCCCACTTGGCTCGCCAAATTTCGTTCTTCTAGGTTAAACCGTTCGTTGGCAGTAACCGGTTTCATTTTGAGGTTTCACTCTGTTTTCTCCTATAGGGATACATGTATTTGGAACTCTAAATCCAACACGGTTTGTGCTAGCTCTTTGAAATTTGACACAATAAAGCAGTTTCAAGTTCTATCTCTATGGTTTGCTTGCTGTTGATGTAGCCCTAAGCAGAGACTGGCGAGAATCACTTTCATGGAAAGGGCCTGCCAAGCTTCCAAAAAACTACGAGTTGCCTGAAATCTCAGCAAACACTTTTTCACCCAATCTTGATGATACTTTCAGGTAATGATCAGTACACCAAGCCCACTTGGCTCGCCAAATTTCGTTCTTCTAGGTTAAACCGTTCGTTGGCAGTAACCGGTTTCATTTTGAGGTTTCACTCTGTTTTCTCCTATAGGGATACATGTATTTGGAACTCTAAATCAAACACGGTTTGTGCTAGCTCTTTGAAACTTGACACAATAAAGCAGTTTCAAGTTCTATCTCTATGGTTTGCTTGCTGTTGATGTTGCCCTAAGCAGAGACTGGCGAGAATCACTTTCATGGAAAGGGCCTGCCAAGCTTCCAAAAAACTACGAGTTGCCTGAAATCTCAGCAAACACTTTTTCACCCAATCTTGATGATACTTTCAGGTAATGATCAGTACACCACGCCCACTTGGCTCGCCAAATTTCGTTCTTCTAGGTAAAACCGGTCGTTGGCAGTAATCGGTTTCATTTTGAGGTTTCACTCTGTTTTCTCCTATAGGGATACATGTATTTGGAACTCTAAATCAAACACGGTTTGTGCTAGGTCTTTGAAACTTGAAACAATAAAGCAGTTTCAAGTTCTATCTCCATAGTTTGTTTGCTGTTGATGAAGGCCTAAGCAGAGATTGGCGAGAATCACTTTCATGGAAAGGGCCTGCCAAGCTTCCAAAAAACTACGAGTTGCCTGAAATCTCAGCAAACACTTTTTCACCCAATCTTGATGACACTTTCAGGTAATGATCAGTACACCACGCCCACTTGGCTCGCCAAATTTCGTTCTTCTAGGTAAAACCGTTCGTTGGCAGTAATCGGTTTCATTTTGAGGTTTCACTCTGTTTTCTCCTATAGGGATACATGTATTTGGAACTCTAAATCAAACACGGTTTGTGCTAGGTCTTTGAAACTTGAAACAATAAAGCAGTTTCAAGTTCTATCTCCATAGTTTGTTTGCTGTTGATGAAGGCCTAAGCAGAGATTGGCGAGAATCACTTTCATGGAAAGGGCCTGCCAAGCTTCCAAAAAACTACGAGTTGCCTGAAATCTCAGCAAACACTTTTTCACCCAATCTTGATGATACTTTCAGGTAATGATCAGTACACCAAGCCCACTTGGCTCGCCAAATTTCGTTCTTCTAGGTTAAACCGTTCGTTGGCAGTAACTGGTTTCATTTTGAGGTTTCACTCTGTTTTCTCCTATAGGGATACATGTATTTGGAACTCTAAATCAAACACGGTTTGTGCTAGCTCTTTGAAACTTGACACAATAAAGCAGTTTCTAGTTCTATCTCTATGGTTTGCTTGCTGTTGATGTTGCCCTAAGCAGAGACTGGCTAGAATCACTTTCATGGAAAGGGCCTGACAAGCTTCCAAAAAACTACGAGTTGCCTGAAATCTCAGCAAACACTTTTTCACCCAATCTTGATGATACTTTCAGGTAATGATCAGTACACCAAGCCCACTTGGCTCGCCAAATTTCGTTCTTCTAGGTTAAACCGTTCGTTGGCAGTAACCGGTTTCATTTTGAGGTTTCACTCTGTTTTCTCCTATAGGGATACATGTATTTGGAACTCTAAATCCAACACGGTTTGTGCTAGCTCTTTGAAATTTGACACAATAAAGCAGTTTCAAGTTCTATCTCTATGGTTTGCTTGCTGTTGATGTAGCCCTAAGCAGAGACTGGCGAGAATCACTTTCATGGAAAGGGCCTGCCAAGCTTCCAAAAAACTACGAGTTGCCTGAAATCTCAGCAAACACTTTTTCACCCAATCTTGATGATACTTTCAGGTAATGATCAGTACACCAAGCCCACTTGGCTCGCCAAATTTCGTTCTTCTAGGTTAAACCGTTCGTTGGCAGTAACCGGTTTCATTTTGAGGTTTCACTCTGTTTTCTCCTATAGGGATACATGTATTTGGAACTCTAAATCAAACACGGTTTGTGCTAGCTCTTTGAAACTTGACACAATAAAGCAGTTTCAAGTTCTATCTCTATGGTTTGCTTGCTGTTGATGTTGCCCTAAGCAGAGACTGGCGAGAATCACTTTCATGGAAAGGGCCTGCCAAGCTTCCAAAAAACTACGAGTTGCCTGAAATCTCAGCAAACACTTTTTCACCCAATCTTGATGATACTTTCAGGTAATGATCAGTACACCACGCCCACTTGGCTCGCCAAATTTCGTTCTTCTAGGTAAAACCGGTCGTTGGCAGTAATCGGTTTCATTTTGAGGTTTCACTCTGTTTTCTCCTATAGGGATACATGTATTTGGAACTCTAAATCAAACACGGTTTGTGCTAGGTCTTTGAAACTTGAAACAATAAAGCAGTTTCAAGTTCTATCTCCATAGTTTGTTTGCTGTTGATGAAGGCCTAAGCAGAGATTGGCGAGAATCACTTTCATGGAAAGGGCCTGCCAAGCTTCCAAAAAACTACGAGTTGCCTGAAATCTCAGCAAACACTTTTTCACCCAATCTTGATGACACTTTCAGGTAATGATCAGTACACCACGCCCACTTGGCTCGCCAAATTTCGTTCTTCTAGGTAAAACCGTTCGTTGGCAGTAATCGGTTTCATTTTGAGGTTTCACTCTGTTTTCTCCTATAGGGATACATGTATTTGGAACTCTAAATCAAACACGGTTTGTGCTAGGTCTTTGAAACTTGAAACAATAAAGCAGTTTCAAGTTCTATCTCCATAGTTTGTTTGCTGTTGATGAAGGCCTAAGCAGAGATTGGCGAGAATCACTTTCATGGAAAGGGCCTGCCAAGCTTCCAAAAAACTACGAGTTGCCTGAAATCTCAGCAAACACTTTTTCACCCAATCTTGATGATACTTTCAGGTAATGATCAGTACACCAAGCCCACTTGGCTCGCCAAATTTCGTTCTTCTAGGTTAAACCGTTCGTTGGCAGTAACTGGTTTCATTTTGAGGTTTCACTCTGTTTTCTCCTATAGGGATACATGTATTTGGAACTCTAAATCAAACACGGTTTGTGCTAGCTCTTTGAAACTTGACACAATAAAGCAGTTTCAAGTTCTATCTCTATGGTTTGCTTGCTGTTGATGTTGCCCTAAGCAGAGACTGGCGAGAATCACTTTCATGGAAAGGGCCTGCCAAGCTTCCAAAAAACTACGAGTTGCCTGAAATCTCAGCAAACACTTTTTCACCCAATCTTGATGATACTTTCAGGTAATGATCAGTACACCAAGCCCACTTGGCTCGCCAAATTTCGTTCTTCTAGGTTAAACCGTTCGTTGGCAGTAACCGGTTTCATTTTGAGGTTTCACTCTGTTTTCTCCTATAGGGATACATGTATTTGGAACTCTAAATCCAACACGGTTTGTGCTAGCTCTTTGAAATTTGACACAATAAAGCAGTTTCAAGTTCTATCTCTATGGTTTGCTTGCTGTTGATGTAGCCCTAAGCAGAGACTGGCGAGAATCACTTTCATGGAAAGGGCCTGCCAAGCTTCCAAAAAACTACGAGTTGCCTGAAATCTCAGCAAACACTTTTTCACCCAATCTTGATGATACTTTCAGGTAATGATCAGTACACCAAGCCCACTTGGCTCGCCAAATTTCGTTCTTCTAGGTTAAACCGTTCGTTGGCAGTAACCGGTTTCATTTTGAGGTTTCACTCTGTTTTCTCCTATAGGGATACATGTATTTGGAACTCTTAAATCCAACACGGTTTGTGCTAGCTCTTTGAAATTTGACACAATAAAGCAGTTTCAAGTTCTATCTCTATGGTTTGCTTGCTGTTGATGTAGCCCTAAGCAGAGACTGGCGAGAATCACTTTCATGGAAAGGGCCTGCCAAGCTTCCAAAAAACTACGAGTTGCCTGAAATCTCAGCAAACACTTTTTCACCCAATCTTGATGATACTTTCAGGTAATGATCAGTACACCAAGCCCACTTGGCTCGCCAAATTTCGTTCTTCTAGGTTAAACCGTTCGTTGGCAGTAACCGGTTTCATTTTGAGGTTTCACTCTGTTTTCTCCTATAGGGATACATGTATTTGGAACTCTAAATCAAACACGGTTTGTGCTAGCTCTTTGAAACTTGACACAATAAAGCAGTTTCAAGTTCTATCTCTATGGTTTGCTTGCTGTTGATGTAGCCCTAAGCAGAGACTGGCGAGAATCACTTTCATGGAAAGGGCCTGCCAAGCTTCCAAAAAACTACGAGTTGCCTGAAATCTCAGCAAACACTTTTTCACCCAATCTTGATGATACTTTCAGGTAATGATCAGTACACCACGCCCACTTGGCTCGCCAAATTTCGTTCTTCTAGGTTAAACCGTTCGTTGGCAGTAACCGGTTTCATTTTGAGGTTTCACTCTGTTTTCTCCTATAGGGATACATGTATTTGGAACTCTAAATCCAACACGGTTTGTGCTAGCTCTTTGAAATTTGACACAATAAAGCAGTTTCAAGTTTTATCTCTATGGTTTGCTTGCTGTTGATGTTGCCCTAAGCAGAGACTGGCGAGAATCACTTTCATGGAAAGGGCCTGCCAAGCTTCCAAAAAACTACGAGTTGCCTGAAATCTCAGCAAACACTTTTTCACCCAATCTTGATGATACTTTCAGGTAATGATCAGTACACGAAGCCCACTTGGCTCGCCAAATTTCGTTCTTCTAGGTTAAACCGTTCGTTGGCAGTAACCGGTTTCATTTTGAGGTTTCACTCTGTTTTCTCCTATAGGGATACATGTATTTGGAACTCTAAATCAAACACGGTTTGTGCTAGGTCTTTGAAACTTGAAACAATAAAGCAGTTTCAAGTTCTATCTCCATAGTTTGTTTGCTGTTGATGAAGGCCTAAGCAGAGATTGGCGAGAATCACTTTCATGGAAAGGGCCTGCCAAGCTTCCAAAAACTACGAGTTGCCTGAAATCTCAGCAAACACTTTTTCACCCAATCTTGATGATACTTTCAGGTAATGATCAGTACACCAAGCCCACTTGGCTCGCCAAATTTCGTTCTTCTAGGTTAAACCGTTCGTTGGCAGTAACTGGTTTCATTTTGAGGTTTCACTCTGTTTTCTCCTATAGGGATACATGTATTTGGAACTCTAAATCAAACACGGTTTGTGCTAGCTCTTTGAAACTTGACACAATAAAGCAGTTTCTAGTTCTATCTCTATGGTTTGCTTGCTGTTGATGTTGCCCTAAGCAGAGACTGGCTAGAATCACTTTCATGGAAAGGGCCTGACAAGCTTCCAAAAAACTACGAGTTGCCTGAAATCTCAGCAAACACTTTTTCACCCAATCTTGATGATACTTTCAGGTAATGATCAGTACACCAAGCCCACTTGGCTCGCCAAATTTCGTTCTTCTAGGTTAAACCGTTCGTTGGCAGTAACCGGTTTCATTTTGAGGTTTCACTCTGTTTTCTCCTATAGGGATACATGTATTTGGAACTCTAAATCCAACACGGTTTGTGCTAGCTCTTTGAAATTTGACACAATAAAGCAGTTTCAAGTTCTATCTCTATGGTTTGCTTGCTGTTGATGTAGCCCTAAGCAGAGACTGGCGAGAATCACTTTCATGGAAAGGGCCTGCCAAGCTTCCAAAAAACTACGAGTTGCCTGAAATCTCAGCAAACACTTTTTCACCCAATCTTGATGATACTTTCAGGTAATGATCAGTACACCAAGCCCACTTGGCTCGCCAAATTTCGTTCTTCTAGGTTAAACCGTTCGTTGGCAGTAACCGGTTTCATTTTGAGGTTTCACTCTGTTTTCTCCTATAGGGATACATGTATTTGGAACTCTAAATCAAACACGGTTTGTGCTAGCTCTTTGAAACTTGACACAATAAAGCAGTTTCAAGTTCTATCTCTATGGTTTGCTTGCTGTTGATGTTGCCCTAAGCAGAGACTGGCGAGAATCACTTTCATGGAAAGGGCCTGCCAAGCTTCCAAAAAACTACGAGTTGCCTGAAATCTCAGCAAACACTTTTTCACCCAATCTTGATGATACTTTCAGGTAATGATCAGTACACCACGCCCACTTGGCTCGCCAAATTTCGTTCTTCTAGGTAAAACCGGTCGTTGGCAGTAATCGGTTTCATTTTGAGGTTTCACTCTGTTTTCTCCTATAGGGATACATGTATTTGGAACTCTAAATCAAACACGGTTTGTGCTAGGTCTTTGAAACTTGAAACAATAAAGCAGTTTCAAGTTCTATCTCCATAGTTTGTTTGCTGTTGATGAAGGCCTAAGCAGAGATTGGCGAGAATCACTTTCATGGAAAGGGCCCTGCCAAGCTTCCAAAAAACTACGAGTTGCCTGAAATCTCAGCAAACACTTTTTCACCCAATCTTGATGACACTTTCAGGTAATGATCAGTACACCACGCCCACTTGGCTCGCCAAATTTCGTTCTTCTAGGTAAAACCGTTCGTTGGCAGTAATCGGTTTCATTTTGAGGTTTCACTCTGTTTTCTCCTATAGGGATACATGTATTTGGAACTCTAAATCAAACACGGTTTGTGCTAGGTCTTTGAAACTTGAAACAATAAAGCAGTTTCAAGTTCTATCTCCATAGTTTGTTTGCTGTTGATGAAGGCCTAAGCAGAGATTGGCGAGAATCACTTTCATGGAAAGGGCCTGCCAAGCTTCCAAAAAACTACGAGTTGCCTGAAATCTCAGCAAACACTTTTTCACCCAATCTTGATGATACTTTCAGGTAATGATCAGTACACCAAGCCCACTTGGCTCGCCAAATTTCGTTCTTCTAGGTTAAACCGTTCGTTGGCAGTAACTGGTTTCATTTTGAGGTTTCACTCTGTTTTCTCCTATAGGGATACATGTATTTGGAACTCTAAATCAAACACGGTTTGTGCTAGCTCTTTGAAACTTGACACAATAAAGCAGTTTCAAGTTCTATCTCTATGGTTTGCTTGCTGTTGATGTTGCCCTAAGCAGAGACTGGCGAGAATCACTTTCATGGAAAGGGCCTGCCAAGCTTCCAAAAAACTACGAGTTGCCTGAAATCTCAGCAAACACTTTTTCACCCAATCTTGATGATACTTTCAGGTAATGATCAGTACACCAAGCCCACTTGGCTCGCCAAATTTCGTTCTTCTAGGTTAAACCGTTCGTTGGCAGTAACCGGTTTCATTTTGAGGTTTCACTCTGTTTTCTCCTATAGGGATACATGTATTTGGAACTCTAAATCCAACACGGTTTGTGCTAGCTCTTTGAAATTTGACACAATAAAGCAGTTTCAAGTTCTATCTCTATGGTTTGCTTGCTGTTGATGTAGCCCTAAGCAGAGACTGGCGAGAATCACTTTCATGGAAAGGGCCTGCCAAGCTTCCAAAAAACTACGAGTTGCCTGAAATCTCAGCAAACACTTTTTCACCCAATCTTGATGATACTTTCAGGTAATGATCAGTACACCAAGCCCACTTGGCTCGCCAAATTTCGTTCTTCTAGGTTAAACCGTTCGTTGGCAGTAACCGGTTTCATTTTGAGGTTTCACTCTGTTTTCTCCTATAGGGATACATGTATTTGGAACTCTAAATCAAACACGGTTTGTGCTAGCTCTTTGAAACTTGACACAATAAAGCAGTTTCAAGTTCTATCTCTATGGTTTGCTTGCTGTTGATGTAGCCCTAAGCAGAGACTGGCGAGAATCACTTTCATGGAAAGGGCCCTGCCAAGCTTCCAAAAAACTACGAGTTGCCTGAAATCTCAGCAAACACTTTTTCACCCAATCTTGATGATACTTTCAGGTAATGATCAGTACACCACGCCCACCTTGGCTCGCCAAATTTCGTTCTTCTAGGTTAAACCGTTCGTTGGCAGTAACCGGTTTCAT
>NW_027524888.1:0-26698 GCF_052094955.1 Ictidomys tridecemlineatus
CTTCTGCACCCCAGTCTACAACCTCTGCTCTCTGTAATAGTCATTCTACACCCTAGTCTCCATAATCTGCTCTGCAACAGTCCTTCTGCACCCCAGTCTCCAATCTCTGCTCTCTGTAACAGTCCTAATTCACCTCAGTCTCCAAACTCTGTTCTCTTTTTAGGCCTTCTGCACCCCAGTCTCCAACTTCTGCTCTCTGCAACGATCCCTCTGCACCCCAGTCTCCAACCTCTGCTCGCTGCAACAGTCCTTGTGCACCCCAATCTCCAACATCTGCTCTCTACAACAGTTCTTCTGTACCTCAGTCTGAAAACTTGCTCTCTGCAATAATCCTTCTGCACCCGAGTCTCCAACCTCTGCTCTCTATAACAGTCCTTCTGTACCTCAGTCTCCAACTTCTGCTCTGTATCAGTACTGCACCCCTGTCTCCAACATCTGCTCTCTGTAACTGTCCTTCTTCACTTCAGTCTTCAACCTCTGCTCTGTGTAACAGTCATTCTGCATCTCAGTCTGGAAACTCTGCTGACTGCAACGATCCTTCTTCACCCCAGTCTCCAACCTCTGTTCTTTGCAACGATCCTTCTAAAACTCAGTATCCAACCTCTGGTCTCTGAAAGATCTTTCTACAACCCAGATTCCAAAATCTGCTCTTTGTAATATTTCTTCTCCATGCCAGTTTCCAACCTCTGCTTTCTGCAACGGTCCTGCTGCACCCCAGTATCCTACCTCTGTACTCTGCAAGGGTCCTTCTGCTCCCAGTCTCCAAACTCTGCTCTCTGTAATAGTCCTACTGTACCACAGTCTCTAAACTCTGCTCTCTGTAAAGGTCCTTTTGCACTCAACTCTCCAACCTCTGCTTTCATTATCCGTCCATCTGAACCTCAGTCTCCAACCTCTGCTCTCTGCAAAAGTTATTTTTACCCCATTCTCCAAATTCTGCTATCTTCAACAGTACTTCTGAACAACAGTCTCCAACATCTGCTCTCTGAAAAAGTCCTTGTGTACCCTAGTCTCCAACCTCAGCTCTCTGCAACAGTCCTTCTATACTGCAGTCTCCAATATCTGCTCTCTGCAACAGTTCTTCTGCACCTTAGTCTCAAACCTCTGCTCTCTGTAAGATCCTTTTAAACCCAGTCTAAAAAACTCTGTTCTCTGTAAAAGTTCTTCTGCACCACAGTCTCAGAACTCTGCTCTCTGTAACACGCCTTCTGCACCCCAGTCTCCAACCTCTGCTCTCTGTAGCTGTTGTTCTGCACACCAGTCTCCAACTTCTGCTCTGTAACAATCTTTCTGCACCCCAGTCTCCAAAATCTGCTCTCTGCAACAGTGCTTCTTAACCTCAGTCTGAAAATTTTGCTCTCTGCAACAATCCTTCTACACCCCAGACTCCAACCTTTGCTCTGTGTAACAGTCCTTCTGCACCTCAGTCTACAACCTCTGCTCTCTGTAAAAGTCCTTCTACACCTCAGTATAAAACCTCTTCTCTCTGGACGATCCCTCTGCACCCCAGTCTCCAACCATTGCTCTCTGTAACAGTCCTTCTTCACCTCAGTCTAAAAACTCTGCTCTCTGTAAGATCCTTCTGCCACCCAGTATCCTAACTCTGCTCTCTATAACAATCCTTCTGCAGCCCAGTCTTCAAACTCTGCTCTCTTTAACAGGCCTTCTGCACCTTAGTCTCCAAACTCTGCTCTCTGTAACAGGCCTTCAGCACCCCAGTCTCCAAACTCTTCTCTCTGTAACGATCATTCTACACCTCAGTCTCCAACATCTGCTCTCTGTTAGATCATTCTGCAAACCAGTCTAAAAACTCTGCCCTCTGTATCAGTCCTTCTGCACCTCAGTCTCCAAACCCTGCTCTCCGCAATAGACCTTCTGCACCCCAGTCTCCAACTTCTGCTCTCTGTAACAGTCCTGCTGCACCTAGGTCTACAATCTCTGCTCTCTGTAAGATCCTTCTGCAACCTTGTCTAAAAACTCTGCTCTCTGTAACAGTTATTCTGCACCCCAGATTCAAACCTCTGCTGTCTGTAACAGGCCTTTTGCACCCCAATCTCCAACCTCTTCTCTCTGAAGCAGTCTTTTTGCACCTCAGTCTTCAACCTCTACTCTCTGCAATGATTCTTCTGCACCCCAGTCTCCAACGTCTCCTTTCCTCAACAATTTTTCTGCACCCCTGTCTTTAAACTCTGCTCTCTGCAAGATCCTTCTGCATCCCAGTTTTCAAACTCTGCTCTCTGTAACGTTTCTTTTCCACCACAGTCTCCAAACCTCTGGATTCTGCACCAGTCCTTCTGTACCCTAGTCTTTAAACTCTGCTCTCTTTAAGAGTCTTTCTGCACCCTAATCTCTAATCTCTGCCCTCTGCAACAGTCCTTCTGAACCTCAGTCTCAAAACTCTGCTCTCTGTAACGGTCCTTCTGCACCCCAATCTCCAACCTCTGCTTTCTGTATCAGTAATTCTGTACCCCTGTCTCCAAACTTTGCTCTATGTAACATTCTTTCTGCACCTCAGTCTTAAACCGCTGCTCTCTGAAACAGTTCTTCTGCACCCCAGTCTCTAAACTCTGCTTCCTGCAACAGTTCTTCTGCACCCCAGTCTCCAACATCTGCACTCTGAAACTGTTCTTCTCCACCCAAATCTTCAACATTTTCTCTCTGTAACCGTCCTCCTGTATTGCAGTCTCCAAACTCTGCTCTCTGTAATGGTCCTTCTGCACCCCAATCTCCGAAGTCTGCTTTGGGTATCAGTCCTTCTGCACCCCAGTCTTCAACCTCTACTCTGTGTAACAGTCCTTCTGCACCCCAGTGTCCAACCTCTGCTCTCTGCAATAATCCTTCTGCATCCCAGTCTCAAACATCTGCTCTCTGCCACAGTGTTTCTGTACCTAAGTCTCCAACATCTGCTCTCTGAAAAAGTCCTTCTTCACCCCAGTCTGCAACCTCTGCTTTGTGTAACAGTCCTTCTGCACACCAGTGTCCAACCTCTGCTCTCTGCAATAATCCTTCTGCATCCCAGTCTCCAGAATCTGCTCTCTGCAACAGTTCTTCTGCACCCAAGTCTCCAACATCTGCTCTCAGCAACAGTCCATCTGCGCCTCAGTCTGGAAACTCTGCTGTCTGCAATGATCCTTCTGCACCCCAGTCTCCAACCTCTGCTCTCTGAAAAAGTCTTGATGCACCTCGGTCTACAATCTCTGCTATCTGTAAGATCCTTCTGCATCCCAGTTTTCAAACTCTGCTATCTGTAACATTCCTTTTCAACCACAGTATCCAACCTCTGGATTCTGCACCGGTCCTGCTGCACCCCAGTCTCCAAACTCTGTTCTCTGCAACAGTTCTTCTGCTCCCCATTCTCCAACCTCTGCTCTCTGTAATGGTCCTTCTGCACCACAATCTCAAACCTCTGCTTTCTGTATCAGTCCTTCTTCACCACTGTTTCCAACCTCTGCTCTCTGTAATAGTCCTTCTGCACCTCATTCTCCAACCTCTGCTCTCTGCAACCTTACTTCTGCACCCCATTCCCTAACCTCTGCTCTATTATAGAGTTCTTCTGAACCACAGTCTAAAACATCTGCTCTCTGAAACCGTCCTTCTGCACCCCAGTCTCCAAACTCTGCTCTCTGTAAAAGTCCTTCTACACCTCAGTCTCCAAATTCTGCTCTGTGCAACAGTCTTTTTGCACCCAAGTCTCCAAACTCTCCTCTCTTCAACTGTCCTTCTACAACCCAGTCTTCAACCTCTGCTGTGTTTAACAGCCCTTCTGCACCCCAGTCTCAAACCTTTGCTCTCTGCAACAGTCCTTCTGCACGTCAGTCTCCAACATGTGCTCTCTGTAACATCCTTCTGCAACCCAGTCTCCAATCTTTGCTCTCTGTAACAGCCCTTCTGCACCCCATTCACCAAAGTCTGTTCTCTATAACAATCCTTCTGCAGCCCAGTATCAAACCTCTGCTCTCTACAACGATCCTTGTGCACCCAGTTTTATACCTCAGCTCTCTGCAACAGTCCTTCTGAACCCCAGTCTCCAACATGTGCTCTCTGCAACAGTCTTTCGGCACCTCAGTCTTAAAATTCTGTTCTCTGCAAGGATCCTTCTGCACCTCAGTCTCCAACCTCTACTCTCTGTAACAGTCCTTCTGCACCTCAGTCTCCAATATCTGCTCTCTGTAAGATCCTTCTGCAAGACAGTTTCCAACTCTGCCATATGTAAAAGTCATTCTGCAGCCATTCTTTAAACTTTGCTCTTCATAAAAGGCCATCTGCACCCCAGTCTTCAACCTCTGCTCTCTGTAACAGTCCTGCTGCACCTCTGTCTTCTATCTCTGCTCTCTGTAAGATCCTTCTGCAACCTTGTCTAACAACTCTTCTCTCTCTAACAGTTCTTCTGCACCCTCGTCTAGAACCTCTGCTCTCTGTAACAGGCCTTTTGCATCATAATCTCCAACCTCTATTCTTTGTAACAGTCTTTTTGCCCCTCAGTCTCCAACATCTGCTCTCTAAATCGATCCATCTGCACCCCAGTCTCCAACATTTGCTCTCTGCAACAGACGTTCTGCACCCCAATCTACTACATCTCCTCTCTTAAACACTCTTTCTGCACCCCAGTCTCTAACCTCTGTTCTATGTAAGGACCTTCTGCACCCCAGTTTCCAAACTCTGCTCTCTGTAACATTCCTTCTCCAACCCAGTCTCTAACCTCTTCTTTCTTCAATGGTCTTCCTGCAACCCAGTCTCCAACCTCTGTTCTCTGCAACAGTCGTTTTACCCCCCAGTCTCAAACATCTGCTCTCTGTAACAGTCCTTCTTCACCGTAGTCTCCAACCTCTGCTCTCTGTAACAGTCTTTCTGCACCACAGTCTCAAACCTCTGCTTTCTGTATCAGTCCTTCTGCACCACTGTTTCCAACCTCTGCTCTCTGTAACAGTCCTTCTGCACCTCTGTCTCCAACCTCTGAACTCAGCAACTCTACTTTTGCACCTTATTCTTTAACCTCTGCTCTCTAAAACAGTCCTTCTGCACCCCATTTCCTAACCTCTGTTCTCTGCAACAGTCATCCTGAACCACAGTCTCCAACCTCTGTTCTCTCTTATGGTCCTTTTGCTTCCCAGTTTCCAACCTCTGCTTTCTGTATCAGTAATTCTGCACCCCAGTCTCCAAACATTGCTCTCTGTAACATTCTTTCTGCAACTCAGTCTCCAAACTCACTCTCTGCGACAGTTCTCCTGCACCCCAGTTTTTAAACTTTGTTCTCTGCAACAGTCCTCCTGAACCACAGTCTCCAACCTCTGCTCTCCGTAACAGTCCTTCTGCACCCCAGTCTTTAACCTCTGCTTTCTGTATCAGTCTTTCTTCACCCGAGTCTCCAACAACTGCTATCTGCTACAGTCCTTCTTCACCCCAGTCTCCAATCTCTGCTCTTTGTAAAAGTCTTTCTGCACCTCTGACTCCACCTCTGCTCTCTGCAATGGTCCTTCTGCACCTCAGTATCCAAGCTCTACTCTCTGTAACGGTCCTTCTGCACCTCAGTCTTCAACCTCTGCTCTCTGTAAGATCCTCTGCAACCCAGTCTTCAATGTCTGCCCTCTCTAACAGTCATTCTGCATCCCTTAACCAAACTCTGGTCTCTGTAACAGGCCTTATTCACCGCAGTCTCCAAACTCTGTTCTCTGTAGCAGTCTTTCTGCACGCCAGGATCCAACTTCTGTTCTCTGTAATAATCCTTCCGCACCTCAGTTCCCAAACTTTGACATCAGCAATGGTCCTACTGCACCAGTCTCTAACCTCTCCTCTCTGCAACAATTTTTTTGGACCCCAGTCTACAAACTCTGCTCTCTGCAAAAGTCCTTCTGCACCCCAGTCTCCAACATCTGCTCTCTGCAACAGTGCTTCTGCACCTCAGTCTGAAAACTCTGCTCTCTGCAACGACCCTTCTGCACCCCAGTCTCCAAACTCTGCTCTCTGTAAGATCCTTCTGCACCCAAGTTTCCAAACTCTGCTCTCTGTAGCATTCCTTATCCACCCAGTCTCCAAGCTCTGCTCTTTGCAACGGATGTTCTGCACGCTAGTCTCCAACCTCTGTTCTCGGCAATGGTCCTTCTGCACCCCAGTCTCCAAATTCTGCTCTGCATATAATTTCTTCTGAACCTCCGTCTCCAATTTCTGCTCTATGTAAGATCCTTCTGCAACCCAGTCACCAAACTCTTACCTCAGTAACAGTCCTTCTGCACCTCAGTCTCACACATCTGCTCTCTGCAACGGTTTTTCTGCACCCTAATCTCCAACGTCTATTGTCTGCAAGAGTCCTGCAGCACCTCAGTCTCCAAATTCTGCTCCCTGCAACAATTATTCTGCACCCCAGTCTTCAACTTCTGCTCTCTGCAACAGTTCTTCTGCACCCCAGTCTCCAACCTCTGCTCTCTGAAAGATCCTTCTGCACCCCAGTCTGTAAATTCTGATCTTTGTCACAGTCCTTTTTCACCTCAGTCTCCAACCTCTGCTCTCTGTAACAACCATTCTGAACCTCAGTCTCCAACATCTGCTCTCTGCAACGGTCTTTCTGCACCCCATTATTCAACCTCTGTTGTCTGCAAGAGTCCTTCAGGACGTCATATCCAACCTTTACTCCCTGTAACAATCCTTCTGCACCCCAGTCTCTAACTTCAGCTTTCTTCTACAGTTCTTCTGCACCCCAATCTCCAACTTCTACTCTCTGAAGAATTCTTTCTCCACCCCAGTCTTCAACCTCTGATCTCTGTAACAGTCCTTCTGTACCGCAGTCTCTAACTTCTGCTCTCTGGAAGATCATTCTGCACTCCAGTTTCCAAACTCTGCTCTCTGTAACATTTCTTCTCCACCCAAATCTCTAACATCTACTCTCTGCAAGGGTCCTTCTGCACCCCAGTCTCCAACTTTGGCTCTCTGCTACAGTTCTTCTGCACCCCAGTCTCCAACTTCTACTCTCTGAAGAATTCCTACTTCACCCCAGTCTCCAACCTCTTATTTCTGTAACAGTTCTTCTGTACCACAGTCTCTAACTTCTGCTCTCTGGAAGATCATTCTGCACTCCAGTTTCCAAACTCTGCTCTCTGTAACATTTCTTCTCCACCAAAATCTCTAACCTCTGCTCTCTGCATCGGTCCTTCTGCACCCCAGTCTCCAACCTCTGCTTTCTGTATCAGTCCTTCAGCACCACAGTCTCCAAACTCTGCTCTCTATTACAGTCCTTTTGCACCTCAGTCTCCAAACTCTGCTCTCTGCAAAAGTCTTTCTACATCCCATTCTCCAACCTTTGCTCTCTACAACAGTCCTACTGCACCCTAGTCTCCAAACTCTGCTCTCTGTAACAGTCCTTCTATACTGCAGTCTCCAACGTCTGCTCTCCTTAAGGTTCATTCTGGACCCAAGTCTCCAAACTCTGCTTTCTGTATCAGATCTTCTGCAACCCAGTCCCCAACCTCTGCTCTTTGTAACAGTCCTACTGCATCTCAGTCTCAAATATCTTCTCTCTGTAACAGTCCTTCTCTACCCCAGTCTCCAACTTCTACTCTGTGCAACAATTCGTCTGCACTCCAGTCTCCAACCTCTCCCCTTTGAAAGATCCTTCTGCACCCCAGTCTCCAAACTCTGATCTTTGTCACAGTCCTTCTTCATTTCAGTCTCCAACTTCTGCTCTCTGTAACAATCCTTCTGCAACTCAGTCTCCAACATCTGCTCTCTGCAACGGTCCTTCTGCACCCCATTCTGCAAACTCTTTTGTCTGCAAGAGTCCTTCAGCACCTCATCTCCAACTTCTACTCCCTGCAACAATCCTTCTGCACCCCAGTCTCCAAACTCTGCTCTTGGTTACAGTCCTTCTGCATCTCAGCCTCAAACATCTTCTCTCTTTAACAGTCCTTCTCTACCCCAGTCTCCAAACTCTGCTCTATACAACAGTTCTTCTACACCCCAGTCTTCAAACTCTGCTCTGTGTAAGAGTCCTTCTGCAACCCAGTGTCAAAACTCTGCTCTCTGCAACAGTCCTTCTGCATCCCAGTCTCCAACATCTGCTCTCTGCTACCGTCCTTCTGCACTAAAGTCTCCAAACTCTGCTCTCTGTAACAGCCCTTCTGCACCCAGGCTCCAACCTCTGCTCTCTGTAACAGGCCTTCTTCAACCCAGTCTCCAAACTCTGCTCTCTGTATCAGTTTTTCTGCACCCCAGTCTCCAAACTCTGCTCTCTGTAACACTCCTTCTGCACCTCAGTCTCCAAATTCGGCTCTCTGCAACAGTCATTCTGCACCCAAGTCTCCAACCTCTGCTCTCTGCAACAGTTCTTCTACACACCAGTCTTCAACCTCTGCTCTTTGTAACAGTCCTTCTGCACACCAGTCTCCAACTTCTGCTCTCTGTAACAATCCTTCTGCACCCCAGTCTCCCAACTCTGCTTTCTGTATCATGATTTTTTTACCCCAGTCTCCAAAGTCTGCTATGTGTAACAGTCCTTCTGCATCTCAGTCTCCAACCACTGCTCTCTGCAACAATCCTTTTGGACCCCAGAATCCAAACTCTGCTTTCTGCAAAATTCTACCTGCACCCAGTTTTCAAACTGTGCTCTCTGTAACTGTCCTTCTGCATCCCAGTCTCCCACCTCTTCTCTCTGTTATGATCCTTCTATACCCCAGTCTCCACTTTGCTCTCTGCAATGATCCTTCTACAACTGAGTCTCCAACTTTTGCTCTCTTCCTCGATCCTTCTGCAACCCAATCTCCAACCTCTGCTCTCTGTATGATCCTTCTGATAAGAAGTCTCCAAACTCTGCTTTCTGTAAGAGTTTTTGTGCACCCCAGTCTCCAAAGTCTGCTCTCTGTAAAAGTCCTTCTGCACCTTAGTCTCCATCCTCTGCTCTCTGCATTATTTCTTCTGCACCCCAGTCTCCAAACCATTTTCTCTGTAATAGTCCTTCTGCACCCCTGTCTCCAAACTCTGCTCTCAGTAACAGTCTTTCTGTACTGCACTCTCCAAACTATGCTCTCTGTAACGGTCCTTTTGCACCCCAGTCTTCAACCTCTGATCTATGCAACAGTCCTTCTACACCGCAGTCTCAAATATCTGCTCTCTGCAACAGTCCTTCTACACGCAAGTCTCCAACCTCTACTCTCTGCAACGTTCTTTCTGCACCCCAGTCTCCAACGTCTGCTCTCTGCAACAGTCCTTCTGCACCCCAGTCTCCAACTTTTGGTCTCTATAAGATCCTTCTGCACCCCAGTTTCCAAACTTTGTTCTCTTTGACATTCCTTCTGCACCCCAGTCTTCAAGCTCTACTCTCTTTAACAGTCCTTCTGTACTGCAGTCTCCAAACTCTGCTCTCTGAAACAGTCCTTCTGCAATTCAGTCTCCAACCTCTGCTCTCTGCAACAGTCTTTCTGAACCTCAGTCTCCAACTTCTGCTCTCTGTTACAGGTCTTATTCACCCCAGTCTCCAACAGCTTTTCTCTGTAACAGTTCTTCTGCTTTCCAGTCTCCATCGTCTGCTCTCTGTAAGAATCCTTCTGCACCCCAGTCTCACACCTCTCCTCTTAGTAAAAATCCTTCTGCACCTCAGTCTGCAACATCTGCTCTCTGTAAGGATCCTTCATCACCTCCGTCTTCAAACTCTGCTCTCTGTAACAGGCCTTCTGCACCCCAGTCTCCAACCTCTGCTCGTTGGATCAGTCCTTCTGTAGCCCAGTAACCTTCCTCTGCACTCTGTAACAATCCTTCTGCACGTCAGTCTCCCAACTCTCCTCTCTGCTTTCTGTATCAGTCCTTCTGTAATCAAGTCTCCAACCTCTGCTCTCTGTAACAGTCCTTCTGCACCTCAGTGTATACATTCTGCTCTCTGCAACAGTCCTTCTGCACCCCAATCTCCAACCTCTGCTCTCTGCAACAGTCCTTCTACACCCAAGTCTTCAGTATCTGCTCTCTGCAACAGTCTTTCTGCACCTCAGTCTTCAAACTCTGGTCTCTGCAACGGTCTCTCTGCACCCCAGTTTCCAAACTCTTCTCTCTGTAAGATCCTCCTGCACCTCAGTTTCCAAACTCTTCTCTCTGTAACATTCTTTCTGCACCCCAGTCTCCAAACTCTGCTCTCTGCAATGGTCCCTCTGCACCTCAGTCTGCAACCTCTGTTCTCTACAACAGTTCTTATGTACAAGGGTCTTCAACCTCTATTCTCTGTAAGGGTCCTTCTAAACCCCAGTCTCCAACCTCTGCTTTCTGTATCAGTCCTTCTGCAACACAGTTTCCAAACTCTGTTCTCTGTAATAGTCCTTATGAACCTCACTCTGCAACCTCTGCTCTCTGCAACAGTCCTTCTGCACACTAGTCTTCAACCTTGCTCTCTGCAACAGTCCTTCTGCACACCAGTCTCCAAAATCTGCTCTCTGCCACAATCCTTCTCCACCCCAGTCTCCAATCTCTGCTCTTTGTAACAGTCCTTCTGTACTGCGTTCTCCAAACTCAGCTCTCTGTTACAATCTTTCTGCTCCCCAGTCCTACAAACTCTGCTTTCTGTATCAGTTGTTCTGCACCTCAGACTCCAACCTCTGCTCTCCGCAACAGTCTTTCTGCGCCCCAATCTCCAACCTCTGCTTTCTACAATTGTCTTTCTGCACCCGAGTCTCCAACCTCTGTTCTCTGCAACACTTATTCTGCACCCCATTCTCCAACCTTTTCTCTCTGTAACAGTACTTCTACACCCAAGTCTCCAAACTCTGCTTTCTGTATCAGTCCTTCTGCACGTCAAACTCTAACGTCTGCTCTCTTCAGGAGTTATGCTGCACCCCAATCTCCAACCTCTGCTCTCTGTAACAGTCCTACTGCATCCCAGTCTCTAACCTCTACTCTCTGCAATAGTCTTTCTGCACCCAAGTCTTCAACCTCTACTCTATGCAACAGTTTTTCTGCACCCCAGTCTCCAACATCTGCTCTCTACAATAGTACTTCTGCACCCCAGTCTCCAATCTCTGCTTTCTGTATCAGTACTTATACACTCAAGTCTCTAATCACTGCTCTCTGTAACAGTCCTTCTGCAAATCAGACTCCAAATTTTGGTCTCAGCAACAGTCCTTTTCCACCCCAATCTCTAACGTCTCCTCTCCTCAACAGTTCTTCTGCACCCCAGTCTCCAACCCCTTCTCTCTGCAACAGTCCTTCTGCACCTCAGTGTCCAAATTTTGCTCTCTGCAACAATCCTTCTGCACCCCAATCTCCAACCTCTGCCCTCTACAACAGTTTTTCTACAACCCAATATCCAACTTCTGCTCTCTGTATCAATCCTTCTCCACCTCAGTCTCCAAGTCTTCACTTTGCAACGGTCCTTCTGCACCCCAGTTTCCAACCTCTGTTTTCTACAACACTTCTTCTGCACCCAAGTCTCCAAACTCTGCTCTCTGTAACAGTCCTTCTGTTCGGAAGTCTCCAACCTCTGTTTTATTTAATGGTCCTTCTACACCCTAGTTTCAAACCTCTGCTTTCTGTATCTTTCTTTCTGCACCACAGTCTCCAAACTCTGCTGCTGTAACAGTCCTTCTGCACCCCAGTCTCCAACCTCTGCTTTCTGTATCAGTCCTTCTGCACCCCAGTATCCAACCTCTGCTCTCTGCAACAGTCCTGTGGCACCCCAATCTCCAAATGCTACTCTCTGCAACAGTCTTTCTCAACCCCAGTCTCCAACCTCTACTCTCTGCAACAGTTCTTCTGCACCCCAATCTCCAACCTCTACTCTCTGCAATAGTCCTTCTGCACCCAAGTCGCCAACCTCTACTCTATGCAACAGTCTTTCTGCACCCCAGTCTCCAACATCTGCTCTCTACAATAGTTCTTCTGCATTCCAGTCTCCAACCTCCGCTTTCTGTATCAGTACTTATGAACCAAAGTCTCCAAACTCTGCTGCTGTAAGAGTCCTCTGAACCTCAGTCTGCAACCTCTGCTGTCTGCAATAGTCCTACTGCACCTCAATCTCCAAACTCCGCTCTCTGCAACACTCCATCTGCACCCCAGTCTCCAACATCTGCTCTCGACAACTGTTCTTCTCCACCCTAGTCTCCAAACTCTGCTCTTTGCAACAGTCTTTCTGCACCTCAGCTTCCAACCTCTGCTTTCTGTATCAGTCCTTCTAAACCCCAGTCTCCAAACTCAGCTCTCTGTAACAGTCTTCTCCACTTCAGTCTCACACCTCTGCTCTCTGCAACAGTCCTGTGGCACCCCAATCTCCAATGCTACTCTCTGCAACAGTCTTTCTCCACCCCAGTCTTCAACCTCTACTCTCTGCAACAGTTCTTCTGCACCCCAAGCTCCAACCTCTACTCTCTGTAATAGTCCTTCTGCACCCAAGTATCCAACCTCTACTCTATGCAACAGTCCTTCTGCACCCCAGTCTCCAACATCTGCTCTCTACAACAGTCTTTCTGCACCCCAGTCTCCAATCTCTGCTTTTTGTATCAGTACTTCTGCACTCAAGTCTCTAACCACTGCTCTCTGTAACATTCCTTCTGCACCTCAGTCTTCAAATTCTGCTCTCAGCAACAGTCATTGTCCACCCCAATCTCCAACGTCTGCTCGCCACAACAGTTCTTCTGCACCCAAGTCTGCAACCCCTACTCTCTGGAACAGTCTCTAACCTCCTCTCAGCAACAGTGCTTCTGCAGCCCAGTCTCCAACATCTCATCTCTGAAACAGTCCTTCTCCACCCCAGTCTCCAATCTCTGCTCTCTTTAACAGTCCTTCTGTACTGCAGTTTCCAAACTATTCTCTCTGTAACTGTCCTGCACACCAGTCTCCAACACCTGCTTTCTCTATCAGTCCTTCTGCACTCAAGTCTCCAACCTCTGATCTCTTTACAGTCCGTCTGCACCTCAGTCCTTCAAATTCAGCTCTTTGAAACAGTCATTCTACAGCAAAGTCTCCAAACTCTGCACTCCTCAACAGTCCTTCTGCACCTAAGTCTCAAACCTCTGCTCTCTACAATGGTCTTTCTAGACCTCAGTCTTCAGCATCTACTCTCTGTAACAGTCCTTCTGCACCTCAGTCTCCAATTTCTGCTCCTGTATGATCCTTCTGAAAAGAAGTCTCCAAACTCTGCTTTCTGTAATAGTCCTTCTGCACCCCAGTCTTCAAAGTTTACTCTCTGTAATAGGCCTTCTGCACACCAGTCTCTCCATCTTCTTCTCTCTGTAACAGGTCTTCTGCACCCAAGTCTGTGAACTCTGCTGTCTTTAACAGTCCTTCTGCACCTCAGTCTCCAACCTCTGCTCTCTGTAACAATCCTTCTGCACCCCAGTCTCCAAACTCTGCTCTCAGTATCAGTCCTGCACCCCAGTCTCCAAACACTGCTCTGTGAAACAGTCTTTCTTCAACACAGTCTTCAACCTCTGCTCTTTAGAACACTCCTTCTATACACCAGTCTCCATACTCTATTCTCTGCAACAATCCTTCTGAACCCCAGTCTCCAACCTCTGCTCTCTGCAACAGTCCTTTTGCACCCCAATCTCCCAAATGTTACTCTCTGCAACAGTATTTCTTAACCGCAGTCTCCAACCTCTGCTCTCTGCAACATTTCTCCTGCAACTCAATCTCCAACCTCTACTCTCTGCAATAGTCTTTCTTCACCCAAGTCTCCAACCTCTACTCTATGCAACAGACCTTCTGCACCCCAGTCTCCAACATCTGCTCTCTACAACAGTCCTTCTGCACATCAGTCTCCAACCTCTTGTCTCTGTAACCGTCCTTCTGTACCTCAGTCTCCAACCTCTGCTCTCTGTAAGATCCTTTTGCAACCCAGTCTTTAAACTCTGCTCTCTGTAACTGTCTTTCTGCACCCCTGTCTCCAAGCCCTGCTCTGTAACAGGTCTTCTGCTCCCCAATCTCCAAACTCTGCTTTCTGTAACAGGCCTTTTGACCCCAGTCTCCAACCTCTTCTCTCTTAAACGATCCTTCTGCACCCCAGTCTCCAATCTCTGCTCTCAGCAACAATCCTTCTGCACCCCAGTCTCCAACCTATGCTGTCTGTCAGATCCTTCTGCACACGTGTCTCCAACCACTGCTCTCTGAAACAGTCCTTCTGTTCCGCAGTCTCCAACATATGGTATCTGTAAGGGTTCTTCTGCACCTCAGTCTCCAACCTGTACTCTCTGTAAAATACCTACTGCACCCCAGTCTTCAACCTGTGCTCTCTGTAAAAGCCCTTTTGCACCACAGTCTCCAAACTCTGCTCTCTTTAACGAAACTTCTGCACCCCAGTATCCAACCTCTGCTCTCTGCAACGATCCTTCTGCACCCCAGTCTCAAAACTCTGTTCTCTAAAACAGTTATTCAGCACGCCAGTCTCCAACCTCTGCTCTCTGTAACAGTCCTTCTGTACTGCAGTCTCCAACCTTTGTTCTTTTGTCAGGGTCCTTATTCAGCACAGTATCCAACCTCAGCTTTCTGTATCCGTCATTTTCCACCAAAGTCTCCAAATTCTGCCCGCTGTAACAGTCCATCTGCAACTCAGTCTGCAACTCCTACTCTATGCAACAGTCCTTCTACAACCCAGTTTCCATCCTCTGCTCTCTGCAACAGTCCTTTTGCACCGCAGACTCCAACATCTGCTCTCTGAAACAGTTCTTTTCCACCACAGTCTCCAAACTCTGCTCTCTGTAACAGTCCTTCTGTATTTCAGTCTCCAACCTCTGCTCTCTGTAAGGGTTCTTCTCCACCCCAGTTGCCAAACTCTGCTTTCTGTATCAGTTCTTGTGCACCCCAGTCTCCAACCTCTGCTCTCTGTATCAATCCTTCTGCACCTCAGTCTCCAAGTCTTCTCTCTGAAACGGTCCTTCTGCACCTCAGTCTCCAATCTCTTCTCTGTAACAGTGCTTCTGGGCCTCAGTCTCCAACCTCTTCTCTCTGTAACATCCTTCTGCAACCTAGTCTCCAAACTCTGCTCTCTGTAACAGTCCTTCTGCACCCCGGTCTCCAACCTCTGCTCTCTGTAACAGGCCTTCTGCAGTCAAGTCTCCAACCTCTACTCTCTGTAAGAGGCCTTCTGCACCCCAGTCTCCAACCTCTACTCTCTACAACCAGCCTTCTGCACCCCAGTCTCTAACCTCTGCTCTCTGCAAAATTCCTTCTGCACCTCAGTCTCCAACCTCGCTCTCTGCTACGGTCCTTGTACACCCCAGTCTCAAACGTCTGCTCTCTGTAACGGTCCTTCTGCACCCCAGTCTCCAACATCTGCTTTCTCTTTCAGTCATTCTGCACCCCAGTCTCCAACCTCTGCTCTCTGCAACATTCTTTGTGCACCCCAGTTTCCAACTTTCACTCTCTGTAAGATCCTTTTTGCACACCAGTCTCCTACCTCTGCTCGCTGAAACAGTCCTTCTGCAACCCAGTCTCCAAACTCTGCTCTTTGTAACAATAATTCTGCACCTCAGTCTCCAACCTCTTCTCTCTACAAAGGTCCTTCTGCACCCTAGTCTCCAACCTCTGTTCTCTTCAACAGTCCTACTTCACCCGAGTCTCAAACCTCTGCACTCTGTAACAGTCCTTCTGCACTTCAGTCTCCAACCTCTGCTCTCTGCAACAGTCCTTCTGCACCTCAGTCTCAAAACTCTGCTCTTTGTAAGATCCTTCTGCAACCCATTCTCCAAACTCTGCTCTCTCTAACAGTCCTTCGGCACCCTAGTCTCCAAACTTTGCTCTCTAGAACAAGCCTTCTTCGCCCCATTCTCTGACCTTTGCTCTCTGCAAGATTATTCCTGATCCCTAGTCTCGAACGTCTACTCTCTGCAACAGTCCTTCTGCACCGAAGTCTTCAACATCTGCTCTCTTCAATAGTCTTTTATAACCCAGTCTTCAACTTCTGCTCTCTGCAACAGTCCTTCTACTCCCCATTCACCATACTCTGCTAACCCCAACAATCTTTCTGCACACCAGTCTCCAAACTCTGTTCTTTATAACAGTTCTTCTGCACCCCAGTCTTTATACTTTGCTCTCTGTAACAGTCCTTCTGTACCGCAGTTTCCAAACTTTGTTCTTTGTAAGGGTCCTTATGCACCCCAGTATCCAAACTCTGCTTTCTGTATCCGTCGTTTTCCACCCCAGTCCTCAAACTCTGCCCTCTGTAACAGTCCTTCTGCAACTCAGTCTGCAACTTCTGCTCTCTGCAAAAGTCCTTCTATACCCCAGTCTCCATCCTCTGCTCTCTGGAACAGTCGTTTTGTACCCCAGACTTTAACATCTGCTCTGTGAAACAGTTCTTCTCCAGCACAGTCTCCAACCTCTGCTCTCTGTAACAGTCCTTCTGTACTGCAGTCTCCAACCTCTGCTCTCTCTAAGGGTCTTTCTGCACAAGAGTCCCCAGCCTCTGTTTTTTTGTATCAGTTCTTCTGCACCCCAGTCTCCAACCTCTTCTCTCTGTATCAATCCTTCTGCACCTCAGTCTCCAAACTCTTCTCTCTGTAACAGTGCTTCTGCACCTCAGTATCCAACCTCTGCTCTCTGTAACATCCTTCTGCAACCCGGTCTCCAAACTGTGCTCTCTCTAAAAGTCCTTCTGCACCCCAGTCTCCAAACTTGCTCTCTGTAACAGGCCTTCTTCATCCCATTCTCCACCTTCTGCTCTCTGTCAGAGTCCTTCTGCACCCCAGTCTCCAACCTCTGCTCTCTGCAACGATCCTTCTGAACCCCAGTCTCCAACGTCTACTCTCTGCAACAGTTCTTCTGCACCCAAGTCTCCAACAACTGCACTATGCAACAGTCCCTATGAACCTCAGTCTGAAAAATCTGCTCTCGGCAATGATCCTTCTGCACCCCCAGTCTCCAAACTCCGCTCTCTGTAACAGACCTTCTGCACCCCAGTCCCCAAACTCTGCTCTCTGTAACAGGCCTTCAGCACCCCAGTCTCAAAACTCTGCTCTCGGTAACTGGCAATCTGCTTCCCAGTCTCCAACCTCTTCTCTCTGCCTCAATCATTCTGCACCCCAGTCCCCAACCTCAGCTCTCTGAGAGATCCTTCTGCACCCTAGTGTCCAAACTCTGATCTATGTAAGAGTCCTTCTGCACCCCAGTATCCAACCTCTGCTCTCGGTAACAGTCCTGTCCCGCAGTCTCCAAACTCTGTTCTCTGTAATGGTCCTTCTGCACACCAATTTCCAAACTTTGCTTCCTGTAACAGTTTTTTCTGCACCTGAGTCTCCAAACTCTGCTCTCTGTAACAGTACTTCTACCCACCAGTCCTCCAACTACTGCTCTTTGTAAATATCCACCTGGACCTAGTCTAAAACCTCTGCTCTCCACAATTCTTCTGCACCCCAGTCTCCAACCACTGCTCTTTGTAACAGTCCCAATGCACCTCAGTCTCCAAACTTTGCTCTCTGTAAGATCCTTAAGAAACCCAGTCTCCAAACTCTGCTTTCTATAACAGTCCTTCTGCACCCCAGTCTCCAACCTCTCCTCTCTGTAACAGGCCTTCTGCACGCCAGTCTCCAAACTCTGCTCTATGCCACGATCATTCTGCACGCCTGTCTCCAACCTCTGCTCTCTGCAATGATCCTACTGCACCACAGTCTCCAAACTCTAATATCCGAAACAGTCCTTCAGCACCTCAGTCTCCAACTTCTGCTCTCTGAAATATCATTCTGCACCCCTGTCTCCAAGCTCTGTTTCTTGCAATGATCCTTCTGCACCCCAGTCTCCAACCTCTGCTGTATGTAACAGGACTTCTGCACCTAAGTCTCCAACCTCTGCTCTCTGCAACAGTTCGTCTGCACTCCAGTCTCCAAACTCTGCTCTCCGCAACAGTTTTTCTGCACCCCAGTCTCCAACCTCTGCTCTCTGAAACAGTACTTCTGAACCACAGTCTCGAACCTCTGCTCTCTGTAAGATCCTTCTGAACCCCAGTTTCCAAACTCTGGTCTCTGTAACATTCCTTTTTCACCCCAGTCTTTAACTTCTGCTTTCTGCATGTGTCCTGCGGCACCCCAGTCTCCAACCTCTGTCCTATGCAACAGTCCTTCTGCTAACCAGTCTCCAACCTCTGCACTCTGCAACAGTCCTTATGCACCTCAGTGTCCAAACTCTTCTCTCTGTAAGATCCTTCTGAAATATAGTCTCCAACCTCTGTTTTCTGCAATGGTCCTTCTGTACCCCAGTCTTCAAATTCTGATCGCTACAATAGTTATTCTGCACCCCAGTCTAAAACCTCTGCTCTCTGTAACAGTCCTTCTGTACTGCAGTCTCCAAACTCTGTTCTCTGTAATGGTCTTTCTGCACCACATTCTTCAACCTCTGTTTTCTGTATCAGTCCTTTTGCACTACATTCTCGAAACAATGCTGTCTATATCAGGCATTCTTCACCTCAGTCTGCAACCTCTGCTCTCTGCAATAGTCCATATGTACCCCAGTCTCTAATTTCTGCTCTCTGCAACATTCCTTTTGCACCTCAGTCTCCAACATTTGCTGTCTGCAACAGTCCTTCTCCAACCCAGTCTCCCAAACTCTGCTCTCTGCAACAGTCCTTCTACACCCCAGTCTTCAAACTGTATCTGTCTTTTTTCACCACAGTCTCAAAACTCTTCCTTCTGTAACAGTGCTTCTGCAATCAGTCTGCAACCTCTTCTCTCTGCAACAGTCCTACTGCACCCCAGTCTCCATCCTCTGCTCTCTTCAACAGTCCGTTTGCACCCCAGTCTCCAACCTCTGCTCTCTATAACAGTCCTTCTGTACTCCATTCTCCAACATCTGCTCTCTGTTAGGATACTTCTACACCCGAGTCTCCAACCTCTGCTTTCTGTATCAGTCCTTCTGCACCCCAGTCTCCGAACTGTGCTCTTTGTAACTGTCCCTCTGCACCTTAGTCTCCAACCTTTACTCTCTGCTACAGTCCTTCTAGACCCCAGTCTCCAACCTCTGCTCTCTCTAACAATCCTTCTGCACCTCCGTCTACAACCTCTGCTCTCTGCAATGATCCCTCTGCACCCCAGTCTCCAACAACTGCTTGCTGCAACAGTCCTTGTGCAAACCAATCTCCAACATCTGCTCTCTGCAACAGTTCTTCTGTACCTCAATCTTAAAACTCTGCTCTATGCAATAATCCTTCTGCACCCGAGTCTCCAACCTCTGCTCTCTGTAACAGTTATTCTGTACCTCAGTCTCCAACTTCTGCTCTGTATCAGTTCTGCACCCCTGTCTCCCACATCTGCTCTCTGTACCAGGTCTTCTTCACCTCAGTCTTCAACCTCTGCTCTGTGTAACAGTCCTTCTGCACCCCAGTGTACAACCTCTGCTCTCTGCAAAGATCCTTCTGCATCCCAGTATTCAACATCTGGTCTCTGCAACAGTCCTCCTGCACCCAAGTCTCCAACATCTGATCTCTGCAAGTCTTTCTGCACCTCAGTCCGGAAACTCTGCTGTCTCCAACGATCCTTCAGCACCCTAGTCTCCAAACTCTGCTCTCCGTAACAGTTCTTCTGCACCTTAGTCTCCAAACTCTGCTCTATGTAAGATCTTTCTGCAACCCAGTCTCTAAACTCTGCTCTCGCTAAAAGCCCTTCTGCACCCCAGTCTCCAAACTCTGCTCTCTGTAACAGGCCTTCTGCACCCCAGTCTCCAAACTGTGCTCTCTGTATCAGTCCTTCTGCACCCCAGTTGCAAACCTCTGCTCTTTGTAACAGTTCTTCTGCATCTCAGTCTCCTACATCTGCTCTCTGCAATAGTCCTTCAGCACCTTAGATTCCAACTTCTGGTTTCTGCAACAGTCCTTGTACACCCCAGTCTCCAACCTCTGGTATCTGACAGTCCTTTTGATCCCCAGTCTCCAAACTCTGCTCTCTGTAACTATCTTTCTGTGCCTCAGTCTCCAACATCTACTCTCTGTAACAGTCCCTCTGCACCTCACTCTCCAACAACTGCTCTCTGTAAGTACCTTCTGCAACCCAGACTTTAAACTCTGCCCTCTGTAACAGACCTTCTGCACACCTTCTCCCAACTCTCATCTCCGTAAAAGGCCTTCTGCACACCAGTCTCTAAAGTCTGTTCGCTATAACAATCTTTCTGCACCCTAGTCTCCAACATCTGCTCTCTGTAACACCCCTGCTGCACCTCGGTCTACAATCTCTGCTCTCGGTAAGATCCTTCTGCAAACTTGTCTAAAAACTCTGCTCTCTGTAACAGTCCTTCTTCACCTCAGTCTCCAAACTCTGTTCTTGTCAACACTCCTTCTGCACCCAGTTGCCACCCTCTACTCTCTATAACAGTTTTTCTGTACCGCAGTCTTCAAACTCTTTTCTCTGTAATGGTCCTTCTGCACCCGAGTCTCCAACCTCTGCTTTCTGTTTCAGTCCTTCTGCACCCCAGTCTCAAACATCTGCTCTCTGTAACAGTCCTTCTGCACCTCATAACCAAACTCTGCTATCTGCAACAGTCCTTATGCGCCCCAGTCTCCAACCTCTTCTGTCTGCAAAATTCCTTCTGCACCTTAGTCTGCAACGTGTGTTGTGTGTAACAGTCCTTCTGCAGCCAAGTCTCCACCTCTGCTGTCTGCAATGATCCTCTGTACATCAGCCTTAAAACTCTCCTCTCTGTAACAGTCCTTCTGCACCCCAGTCTCCAAACTTTGTTCTGTGTAACAGTCCTTCTCCACCTCAGTCTTCAACCTCTGCTCTCTGCAAGAGTCCTTCTGCACCCAAGTCTCCAACATCTGCTCTCTAAGCAGTCCTTCTTCACTTCAGTCTCCAAAATCTGCTCTCGGCAACAGTCCTTCTGAACTCCAGTGTCCAAACTCTTCTCTCTGCAACGATCCTTCTGCAACCCATTCTCCAACTTCTGCTCTCTGCAACAGACCTTCTGAACAATAATATCCAACATCTGCTCTCTGAAAATGTCCTTTTGTACCCTAGTCTCCAACCTCTGCTCTCTGCAGCAGTCCTTCTGTACTGCAGTCTCCAACTTCTGCTCTCTGCAACTAACCTTCTGCACCCTAGTCTCCAACATCTGTTCTCTGCAGAAGTCCTTCTGCACGTCAGTGTGAAAATTTTGCTTTCTGCAACAATCCTTCTTCACCCCAGACTTCAACATCTGCTCTGTCTAAGAGTCGTTATGCACCTCAGTCTTCAAACTCTGCTCTATGTAAGATCCTTGTGCAACACAGTCTTCAAAATTTGCTCCCTGTAACAGTCCTTCTGCACCTCAGTCTCCAAACTATGCTCTCTGTAAGATACTTCAGCCACCCAGTCTACTAACTTTGCTTTCTATAACAGTCCTTCTGCACCCCAATCTTCAAACTCTGCTCTATTTAACAGGACTTCTGAACCTCCGTCTCCAAACCCTGCTCTCTGCAACAATCATTCTACACCTCAGTCTCCAATATCTGCTCTCTGTAAGATCCTTCTGCAACGCAGTCTCCCAACTCTGCCGTCAATAACAGTCCTTCTGCACCCCTTCTCCAAACTCTGCTCTCCGTAACAGGCCTTCTGCACCCCAGTCTCCAAAGTCTGTTCTCTATAACAAGACTTCTGTAACCCAGTCTCCAACCACTGCTCTCTGCAACAGTCCTTCTGCGCCCCAGTCTCCAACCTGTGGTCTCTGGAACAGTGCTTCTGAACCTCAGTCTTAAAAAGCTGTTCTCTGCTACGATCCTTTTGCACCTCAGTCTTCAACCTCCACTCTCTGTAACAGTCCTTCTGCACCTGGGTCCCGAACATCTGCTCTCTGTTTGATGCTTCTTCAACCCAGTCTCCAAACTCTGTGATCTGTAACAGTCTTTCTGGAGCCCTTCTCCACCCTCTGCTCTCCGTAACAAGCCTTCTGCACCCCAGTCGATAACCTCTGATCTCTGTAACAGTCTTTTTGCACCTCAGTCTCCAACCGCTCCTCTCTGCAATGATTTTTCTGCACCCCAGTCTCCAAAGTCTCCTCTCCTCAACAGTCCTTCTGCACCTCAGTCTCCAAATTCTGCTCTTGGCAACAGTCCTTCTTCACCCAAGTCTCCAGCCTCTGCTCTCTACAACAGTCCTTCTACACCCCAGTCTTCAACCTCTTCTCTGTGTAACAGTCCTTCTGCACCCCAGTCTCCAACCTCTGCTCTCTGTAACAATCCTTCTGCACCCCAGTCTCCAACCTCTGCTCTCTGTAACAGTCCTGCTGCACCGTATTCTGAAACCTCTGCTCTCTGGCACAGTCTTTCTATACCACAGTCTCCAACCTCTGCTCTCTGTAATGGTCCCGCTGTACCTCAATTTCCAACGTCTGTTTCTGTAACAGTCCTTCTGCACCTCAGTCACCAAACTCTGCTCTCTGGAACAGTCCTGCTGCAACTCAGTCTCCAACCTCTTCTCTCTGTTACAGGCCTTCTTCACCTCAGTCTGAAACCTCTGTTCTCTGCACGATCTTTCTCCACCCCAGTCTCTAATCACTGCTCTCTGTCACATTCGTCCTGCACCACAGTCACCAATCACTGCTCTCTGTAAGATCCTTCTTCAACCCAGCCTCAAAACTCTGCTCTCTATGACAGTCCTTCTGCAACCCAGTCTCCAACCTCTGCTCTCTGTAGCAGGCCTTATGCAGCCCAGTTTCCAAACTCTGCTCTCTAAAACAGTCCTTCTGCATGCCAGTCTGCAACTTCTGCTCTCTGTATCGGTCCTTCTGCACCCCAGTCTCACAACTCTGCTTTCTGTATCATAATTTCTCACCCCAGTTTCCAACGATTGCTCTGTATAACAATCCTACTGCATCTCAGTCTCCAACCTCTGCTCTCTGAAACAGTCCTTCTGCACCCCAGTCTCCAAACTATTATTTCTGCAACATTCCTTCTGCACCCCAGTCTCCAACCTGTGCTCTCTGTAACAGTCCTTCTGCACCGCAGTCTCCCACCTCTTCTCTCTGTAATGATCCTTCTGCAGCCCAGTCTCAACCTCTGCTCTCTTCAACGATTCTTCTGCAACTCAGTCTCCAACTTCTGCTCACTTCAACGATCCTTCTGCACCCCAGACTCCACCTCTGCTCTCTGTAAATGTTTTTCTGCACGTCAGTCTTCAACCTCTGCTCTCTGCAACCATTCTTCTGCACCCCTGTCTCCAACCTCTGCTCTCTGCAACGATCCTTATGCACCCCAGTCTCCAACATCTGCTCTCTGCAACAGTCCTTCTGCACCCCAGTCTCCAACGACTCCTCTCCTTAACACTCCTTCTGAACCCCAGTCTCCAACCTCTGTTCTCTGTAAGGTCTTTCTGCACCGCAGTTTCCAAACTCTGCTCTCTGTAACATTCTTCTCCAACCCAGTCTACAACCTCTGCTTTCCTCAACGTTCCTGCTGCAACCCAGTCTACAACATTTGTTCTCTGGAACAGTTCTTCTAATTTCCAGTTTTAAACCTCTGCTCTCTGTAACATTCCTTCTGTACCGCAGTCTCAAACCTCTTCTCTCTCTAAAGGTCCTTCTGCACCCCAGTCTCAAACCTCTGCTTTCTGTAGAAGTCCTTCTGCACCTTTGTCTCCAACCTCTGAACTCTGCAACCTTACTTCTGCACCCCATTCTCTAACCTCTGCTCTCTGTAAGAGTCCTTATGCACCCCATTCTCTAGCCTCTGCTCTCTGCAACAGTCCTTCTGTACTACAGTCTCCAACCTCTGCTCTCTGTAACGGTTCTTCTGCACCCAAGTAACAACCTCTGCTTTCTGTATCAGAAATTCTGCATCCAAGTCTCCAAACATTGCTCTCTGTACATTCTTTCTGCACCTCAGTCTCAACTCTGCTCTCAGCAACAGTTCTTCTGAACCCCAGTCTCCAACATCTGAACTCTGAAACAGTTCTTCTATAAACCATTCTCCAACCTCTGCTCTCTGTAACAGTTTTCCTGCATGGCAGTCTCCAAACTCTGCTCTCTGCAGTGGTCCTTCTCCACCCCAGTCTCCAACCTCTGCTTTCTGTATTAGTCCTTTTGAACCCCAGTCTCCAAACTCTGCTCTCTGTAACAGTTGTTCTGCACCTCAGTCTCCAAATTCTGCTCTCTTCAACAGTCCTCTGCACCCACGTCTCCAACACCTGCACCCTGCAACAGTCCTTCTTCACCTCATTCTCCCACCTCTGCAATTTGCAACAGTCTTCTGCACCCCAGTCTCCAAAATCTTCTTTCTGTAACAATTCTTCTGCACCTCTGTCTCCATCTCTGCTCTCTGCAATGGTCCTTCTGCACCTCAGTCTCCAAACTTCACTCTGTAACAGTTATTCTGCACCTCAGTCTCCAACCTCTGCTCTCTGTAAGATCCTTCTGCAACCCAGTCTCGATACTCTGCCCTCTGTATCAGTCGTTCTGCATCCTTTCACCAAACCTCTGCTCTCTATAACAGGCCTTCTGCACCACAGTCTCCAACTTCTGTTCTTTGTAACAGTCCTTCTGCACCCCAGTCTCAAACCTCTGCTCTCTGCAAAGATCCTTCTGCACCCTAGTCTCCAACCTCTGCAATCTCCAACAGTCCTTCTGCACCTCAGTCTGAAAACTCAGTTCTTTGCAATGATCCTTCTGCATCCCAGTCTCCAAACTCTGCTCTCTATAACAGTCTTGTTCCACCTCAGTCTCCAACCTCTGCTCTGAGTAAGATCCTTCTGCGACCCTGTCTCCAAACTCTGCTCTCTTTAACAGTCCTTCTGCACCCCAGTCTCCAACCTCTGCTCTCTTCCACAGTCTTTCTAAACCCCAGTTTCCAACCTCTGCTCTCTGCAACAGTCCTTCTGCACCCCAGTATCCAAATTCTGTTCTCTTCAACAATCTTTCTGCTACTCATTTCTCAAACTCTGACCTCTGAAATGGTCCTATTGCATCCCAGTCCCTAGCCTCTGCTCTCTGCAATGATCCTTCTGCACCCAAGTCCCCAACATCTGCTCTCTGCAACAGTCCTTGTGTACATCAGTCTGAAAACTCTGATCTCTGAAAGGATCCTTGTGCAACACTGTCTCTTAACTCTGTTTTCTGTCACAGTCCTTCTGCAACTCAGTCTTCAACCTCTGCTCTCTGTAACATTCTTTGTGAACCCCAGTCTCCAACCTCTGCTCTCTGTAAGATCCTTCTACACCCCAGTTTCCAAACTCTGCTCTCTGTAACATTCCTTCTCCACACCAGTCTCCAACCTCTGCTTCTCTGCAACGGTCCGTCTTCACGACAGTCTCCAACCCCTGGTCTCAGCAACAGTCCTTCTGCACCCCATTATCCAAAGTATGCTCTGGGTACATTTCTTCTGCACCTCAGTCTCCAACCTCTGCTTTATGTAAGATCTTTCTGCAACAAAGTCTCGAAACTCTGCTCTCTGTAACAGTCCTTTGCACCCCAGTCTCAAACCTATGCTCTGTGCAACAGTTCGTCTGCACTGCAGTTTCCTAACTCTGCACTCTAAAAGATCCTTCTACACCCCAGTCTCCAAACTCTGATCTCCGTAACAGTCTTCTTCACCCCAGTTCTACAACCTCTGCTCTCTGTAACAATCCTTCTGCACCTCAGTCTCCAACATCTGCTCTCTGCAAAGGTCCTTCTACACCCCCATTCTTCAACCTCTGTTTTCTGCAAGAGTCCTTCAGCATGTCCAGTCTCTAAACTCTGCTCCCTGCAAACATCCTTCTGCACCCCAGTCTCCAACCATTGGTCTTGGTAACATTTCTTCTGAACCTCAGTTTCCAAACTCTGCTCTATGTAAGATCCTTCTGCCACCCAGTCTCCAAACTCTGCTCTCTGTAACATTCCTTCTGCACCCCAGTCTCTAACCTCTGCTCTCTGTAACAGTTTTTCTATACCGCAGTCTCCAACCTCTGGTCTCTGTAACGGTCCTTCTGAACTCCAATTTTCCAACCTCTGCTTTCTGTAACAGTCCTTCTGCACCTCAGTCTCCAAACTCTTCTCTCTGTAACAGTGCTTCTACACCTCAGTCTCAATCCTCTGTTCTCTGTAACAATCATACTCTAACCTCAGTATGACACCTCTGCTCTCTTCACGATACTTCTGCAACCGAGTCTCCAAACACTGCTCTCTGTAACAGTCCACCTGCACCTCAGTCTCCAACCTCTGCTCTCTGTAAGAACATTCAGCAATCCAGTCTCCAAACTCTGCTCTCTATAACTGTCCTTCTGCACCCCAGTATCCCACCTCCTCCTCTCTGTAACAGGCCCTCTGCAGGCCAGTCTCCAAAACTCTTCTCTCTGTAGCAGGCCTTCTGCACCCCAGTATCTAAAACCTGCTTTCTGCAAACGATTCTTCTGCACCCCAGTCTCCAACCTTGGCTCTCTGCAACGATTCTTCTCCACCCCAGTCTCCAACATCTGGTCCTCTGCAACAGTCCTTTTGAACCCCAGTCTTTAAGCTCTCCTCTCTGTAAGATCCATCTGAACCCCAGTCTCCAAAACCTTACTCTCTGTAACAGTCTTTCTGCACCCCAGTCTCCAAACTCTGCTCTTTGTAACAGTCTTTCTGCACCTCAGTCTCCAAACTAAGCTCTGTGTAAACAGTCCTTCTGCACCCCAGTTTCTAAAATCTGCCTTCTTGAACGATTTTTCTGGAACCCTGTCTCTAATGTCTGCTCTTTGCAACAGTCCTTCTGCACCACAGTCTCCAAACTCTGCACTCTGGTAAGATCTTTCTGCACTCCAGTTTCCCAAATCTGCTCTTTGTAACATTCCTTCTCCACCCCAGTCTCCCAACCTCTGTCCTCTGGCAACAGTTT
>NW_027524889.1:0-26694 GCF_052094955.1 Ictidomys tridecemlineatus
CCAGAACAGTCCTTCTGCACCTCAGTATACAAATTCTGCTCTCTGTAAGATCCTTCTGCACCGCTGTCTCCAACCTCTGCTCTCTGCAACAGTCCTTTGGCACCCTAGTTACAAACATCTGTTCTCTTTTACAGTCATTCTGCACCCCGTCTCCAACCTCTGCTCTCTGTAACAGTTCTCCTGTACAGCAGAATCCAAACTCTGCTCTCTGTAATGGTCTTTCTGTACCCCAGACTCCAATATCTGCTTTCTGTATCAGTCCTTCTGCACCCCAGTCTCCAACCTCTGCTCTCTATAATAGTCCTTCTGCACCTCAGTCTCCAACCTCTGCTGTCTGCAACAGTCTTTCTGCACCTCAGTTTCCAATCTCTGCTCTCTGCAAGGGTCCTTCTGCACCTCAGTCTCCAACTTCTACTCACTGTAACAGTGCTTCTTCACCTCAGTCTCCAATCTCTGCTCTCTGTAAGATCTTTCTGCAACCCAGTCTCCAAACTCTTCTTTCTGTAACAGTCCTTAATCACCCCAGTCTCCAAACTCTGCTCTCTGTAACAGGCCTTCTGCACCCCAGTCTCCAACCTCTGCTCTTTTTATCAGTCAATCTGCACGCCAGTCTCCAACCTCTGCTCTTTTTATGAGTCAATCTGCACGCCAGTCTCCAACGTCTGCTCTCTACAACGATCCTTCTGCACCCCAGTCTCCAAACTCTGTTCACTGCAACAGTCATTGTGCAACCAAGTCTACAACATCTGCTCTCTGCAAAATTTCTTCTGTACCTGAGTCTGAAAACTCTGCTCTCTGCAATAATCCTTCTGCACCCCAGTCTCTAAACTCTGCTCTCTGTAACTGTCCTACAGCACCTCAATCGCCAATGTCTGCTTTAAGCAACAGTCTTTCTGCACCTCAGTCTCCAAAATCTGCTCTCTGCAACATTCCTTCTGCACCCCAGTATCAAACCATTGCTCTCAGTAAAAGTCCATCTGCACCCCAGTTTCCATCCTCTGCTTTCTGTAACTATCCTTCTGCACCCCAGTCTTGAACCTTCGCTTTCTTTAAATGTCTTTCTGCACCTCAGTCTCGAAACTCTTTTTTCTGTAAGATACTTCTGAAACTCAGTCTCCAACGTCTACTCTGTATAACAGTCCTTCTGCACCCCAGTCTTTAACCTCTGCTCTCTGCAAAAGTACTTCTGCAACTCAGTCTCCAAACTCTGCTTTCTGCAACAGTCCTTCTGCAAACAAATCTCCAACTTCTGCTCTTTGTAACATTCCTTCTGCACACCAGTCTCCTACCTGTGCTCTCTGTAAAAGTCCTTCTGCACCCCAATCTCAAACCTCTGCTTTCTGTAACGATGCTTTTGCACCCCAGTCTCTAACCTCTGCTCTCTGCAACGATCTTTCTGCACCTAAGTCTCCAACTTCTGCTGTCTGCAATGATCCTTCATCATCCCAGTCTCAAACATCTGCACTCTGTAACAGTCCTTCTACACCTCAGTCTCCAACCTCTGCTCTCTGCAACAGTCTTTTTGCACCCCAATATCCAACATGTGCTCTCTTCAACAGTCCTTCTAAACCCCAGTCTCCAACCTCTTCTCTTCTCTCTTAAAGAGTCTTACTGCACCCCACTCTCTAACCTCTGCTCTCTGTAACAGTCCTTCTGCACCTCAGTCTCCAAACTCTGCTCTCTGAAAGAAACTTCTACAACCCAGTCTCCAACCTCTTCTCTCTGCAACAGTCTTTCTGCACCCCAGTCTCCAACCTCTGCTCTCTGCAATAATCCTTCTGCACCCCAGTCTCAAACGTCTGCTCTCTGCCACAGTCATTCTGCGTCCCAGACTCCAAACTCTTCTCACTGTAAGATCCTTCTGAACCCCAGTCTCCAACCTCTGCTCTCTTCAAAGTTCTTTCTGCACCCCAGTCTCCAACTCTGTTCTCTGCATCAGTCCTTCAGCGCCACAGTCTCCAACATCTACTCTCTGCAACAGTTCTTCTCCACACTAGTCTCCAACCTCTATTCTCTGTAACAGTCCTTCTGTACTGCAGTCTCCAACCACTGCTCTCTGTAAGGGTCCTGCACCCGAGTCTCCAAACACTGTTCTGTGTAACTGTCCTTCTGCACCTTAGTCTCCAACCTCTGCTGTCTGCTACTGTACTTCTGCACCCCAATCTCCTACCTCTACTCTCTGCAACAGTCCTTCTACACGCCAGTTCAAAACCTCTGCTCTCTGCAATAGTCCTTCTGCATCCTAGTCTCCAACCTCTGCTCCCTGTATCAATTTTTCTGCACCTCAGTCTCCAAGCTCTGCTCTGTGTAAGGATCCTTCTGCACCTCAGTCTCCAAACTCTACTCTTTGTAACAGTGCTTGTGCACCTCAGTCTCCAACCTCTGCTCTTTGTAAGATCCTTCTGCAACCCAGTCTCCAAACTCTGCTCTCTGTAACAGTCCTCATGCACCCTAGTCTCCAAACTCTGCTCTCTGTACCAGGCTTACTTCACCCCAGTTTCCAACATCTGCTCTCTGTATCTGTTCTTCTGCACCCCAGTCTTCAACCTCTGCTTTCTGCAAAAGTCCTCCTGCACCCCAATTTTCAACCTCTGCTCTCTGCAATAATCCTTCTGCATCCTGTCTCCAACCTGTGCTCGCTGCAACAGTCCTTCTGTACCCAGTCTCCAAACTCTGTTCTCTGCAAAAGTCGTTCTGCATCCCAGTGTCCAACCTCTGCTCTCTATACCAGTCCTTCTGTACCGGAGTCTCCAACCTCTGCTCCCTTTATCCGTCCATCTGCACCCCAGTCTCCAACATCTGCTTTCTCTATAAGGCCTTCTGCACCCCAGTCTCCAAATCTGCTCTCTTTAACAGTCTTTCTGCACCTCAGTCACCAACCTCTGCTTTCTGCAAACGTCCTCCTGCACCCCAATCTTCAACCTCTGCTCTCTGCACCATTCCTTCTGCACCCCAGTCTCCTACCTGTGCTTTCTGTAAAAGTCCTTCTGCACCCCAGTCTCCAACCTCTTCTCTCTGTAACGGTGCTTCTGCACCCCAGTCTCTAACCTCTGCTCTATGCAACGATCTTTCTGCACCTCAGTCTTTAACTTCTGCTCTCTGCAATGATCCTTCTGCATCCCAGTTTCAAATATCTGCACTCTGTAACAGTCCTTCTACACCTCAGTCTCCAACCTCTGCTTTCTGCAACAGTCTTTTTGCACGCCAATCTCCAACATGTGCTCTCTTCAACAGTCCTTCTATACACCAGTCTCCAACCTCTGCTCTGCTCTCTCAAACAGTCCTTCTGCACCCCAGTCTCCAACCTCTGCTCTCTGTAACAATCCTTCTGCACCTCAGTCTCCAAACCCTGCTCTCTTGAAAAAACTTCTACAACCCAGTCTCCAAACTCTGCTCTCTGTAACAGTCCTTCTGCACCCCATTCATCAACCTTTGCTCTCAGCAACAGTCCTTATGCACCCCAGTCTCCAAACTCTGCTCTCCGCAAAAGTCCTTCTGTACCCCAGTCCTCATCCTAAGCTCTCTGAAAGATCCTTGTGCACCCAAGTCTCCAAACTCTTCTCTCTGTAACAGTCCTTCTGCACCCCAGTCTCAAACCTATACTCTCTGTAACAATCCTTCTGCACATTAGTCATAAAACTCTGCTCTCCGCAACGGTCCTTTTGCACCCCAGTCTCCAACTTCTCTTCTCTGCAACAGTCCTTCTGCACCACAGTCTGCAACATCTGCGCTCTGTAACAGTCTTTCTGTACTGCAGTCTCCAACCTCTGCTCTTTGTAACGGTCCTTCTGGACTCCAGTCTCTAACCTCTGCTTTCGGTATCAGTACTTCTGCACCACAGTCTCCAACCTCTGCTCTCTGTAACATTCCTTCTGCACCTCAGTCTCAATCTCTCCTCTCTGTATCAGTCTTTCTGCATTCCTGTTTCCAAATTCTGCTCTCTGAAACAGTCCTTCTGCACCTCAGTCTCCAACAACTGCTTTCTGCAACAGTCCTTCAACACACCAGTCTCCAAACTCTGCTCTCTGGGACAGACCTTCTATACACCCGTCTCCATAATCTGCTCTCTGCAATGATCCTTCTGCACCCCATTCTCCAACGACTGCTCTGCAACAGTCTCTAAGCAACCCAGTCTCCAAACTATGTTCTCTATAAAATCCTTCTGTACCCCAGTTTCCAAACTCTGCTCTCTGTAACATTCCTTTTGCACCCCAATATTCAACCTCTGCTCTCTTCAATGGTCCCTCTGCACCCCAGACTCCAACCTTATTCTCAACAACAGTTCTTGTGTACCACAGTCTTCAACCTCAGTTCTCTGTAAGGGTCTTTCTTCACCCAGTCTCCAAACTCTGCTTTCTGGATCAGTGGTTCTTCACCCCAGTTTTCAAACTCTGCTTTCTGTATCAGTGCTTCTGCACCACAGTCTCCAATCTCTGCTCTCTGTAACAGTCCATCTGCGCCTCACTCTGCAACCTCTGCTCTCTGCAAAAATCTTTCTGCACCTCAGTCTTCAACCTCTGCTCTCTGTAACAGTCCTTCTGTACTGCAGTCTCCAACCTCTGGTCTCTGTAACGGTCCTTCTGCACCCGAGTCTCCAAACTCTGCTTTCTGTATCAGTGCTTCTTCACGCCAGTTTTCAAACTCTGCTTTCTGTATCAGTGCTTCTGCACCACAGTCTCCAATCTCTGCTCTCTGTAACAGTCCGTCTGCGCCTCACTCTGCAACCTCTGCTCTCTGCAAAAATCCTTCTGCACCTCAGTCTTCAACCTCTGCTCTCTGTAACAGTCCCTCTGTACTGCAGTCTCCAACCTCTGGTCTCTGTAAAGGTCCTTCTGCACCCGAGTCTCCAAACTCTGCATTATGTATAATTCATTCTGCACCCCAGTATCCAACCTCTGCTCTCTGTAACAGTCCTTCTGCACCTGAGACTCCAAACACTGTCCTCTGCAACAGTCCTACTGCGCCCCAATCTCCAACCTCTGCTCTCTGCAACAGTTCTTATGCACCTCAGTGTCCAAACACAGCTCTCTGTAAGATCCTTCTGAAACCCAGTCTCAAACCTCTGCTTTCTGCAATGGTCCTTCTGCACCCCAGTCTTCAAACTCTGATCTCTACAATAGTTATTCTGCACCCCAGTCTAAAACCTCTGCTCTCTGTAACAGTCCTTCTGTACCGCAGTCTCCAAACTCTGTTCTCTGTAAGGGTTTTCCTTCACCACATTGTTTAACCTCTGCTTTCTGTATCAGTTTTTTTGCACCACATTCTTGAAACACTACTGTCTGTATCAGTCCTTCTGCACCTCAGTCTACAACCTCTGTTCTTTGCAATAGTCCATATGCACCCCAGTCTCTAAATTCTGCTCTCTGTCACATTCCTTCTGCACTCCAGTCTCCAACATCTGCTGTCTGAAACGGTCCTTCTCCAACCCAGTCTCCAAACTCTGTTCTCTGCAACAGTCCTTCTACACCCCAGTCTTCAACCTCTGCTTTCTGTATCACTCCTTCTGCACCACACTTTTCGAACTCTGCTCTCTGTAACAGTCCTTCTGTACCTCACTCTGCAACCTCTGCTCTCTGCAAAAATTCATCTGCACCCCAGTCTTCAACCTCTGCTCTCTGTAACAGTCCTTCTGTACTGCAGTGTCCAATCTCTGCTCTCTGTAACAGTCCTTCTGCACCGGAGTCTCCAAACTCTGCATTATGTTTCAGTCATTTTGCACACAAGTCTCCAACCTCTGCTCTCTGTAGCAGTCCTTCTGCACCTCAGACTAAAATCTCTGTTTTTTGCAAAAGTACTTATGTGGCCCTGTCTCCAATCTCTGCTCTTTGCAACAGTCCTTCTGCTCCTCAGTTTCCAAACTCTGCTTCTGAAACCCAGTCTCCAACCTCTGCTTTCTGCAATGGTCCTTCTGCACCTCAGACTCCAACCTCTGTTCTCTGAAACAGTCCTTCTACACCCCAGTCTCAATAATCTGCTTGCACCAACGATCTTTCTGCACCCACATCTCCAATATCCGCTCTCTGCAACTGTACTTCTCCACCACAGTCTCAAAACTCTGCTCTCTGCAACAGTTTTTCTGCACCCAAGTCTCCATCCTCTGCTCTCTACAACAGTTCTTCTGCACCCCAGTCACCAAACTCTGCTCTCTGTAGCATTTCTTCTTCACCTCAGTCTCCAAACTCTGTTCTCTGCAAGGGTACTTCTGCACCTCAGTCTCCAAACTCTAGTCTCTTTAACAGTCCTTCTGCACTTCAGTCTCCAACCTCTTCTCTGTGTAAGATCCTTCTGAAAACCAGTCTCCAAACTCTGTTCTCTGTAACATTTCTCTTTCATGCGAGTCTCAAATCTCTGTCTTTTGCAACAGTCCTTCTGCTCCCCAGTCTCCGATATCTGCTTTCTGTAACAGTCCTTCTGTACCGCAGTCTCCAACCTCTGCTCTCTATAACGGTCCTTCTACACCCCAGTCTCCAAACTCGGCAGTCTGTCTGAACCCCAGTCTTCAACTTCTGTTCTCTATCGATCCTTCTGCACCTCAGTCTCCAACTGTGCTCTATGTAAGAGTCGTTCTGGACCCCAGGCTCTAACCTCTGCTCTCGGTAACAGTCCTATACCGCAGTCTCCAAACTTTCTGTAACGGTCCTTCTGCACCGCAATTTCCAACCTCTGCTTTCTGTAACAGTCCTTTTCAACCTCAGTCTCCTAACTCTGCTCTCTGTAACAGTCCTTCTACACCTCAGCCTCCAACCTCTGCTCTCTGTAACAGTGTTTCTGCACCTCAGTCTGAAACCTCTGCTCTCCAAATCCTTCTGCACCCCAGTCTCCAACCGCTGCTCTCTGTAACAGTACATCTGAACGTCAGTCTTTAACCTCTGCTCACTGTAAGATTCTTTAGGAACCCAGTCTCCAAACTCTGCTCTCTGTAACAGTCCTTCGACAGCACAGTCTCAAACCTCTTCTCTTTGCAACAGTCCTTCTGCACCCCCCTCTCCAACCTCTGCTCTTTGCAAAAGTCCTTCTGCACCCCATTTTCCAACCTGTGCTCTTTGAAACAGTCCTTCTGAACAACAGTCTCCAACATCTACTCTCTGCAACAGTCCTTCTGTAACCAATTCTCCAAAATCTGCTCTCGGCAACAGTTCTTCTGCACCTCAGTCTTCAACCTCTGCTCTCTGTAAGATTCTTCTGAAACCCAGACTCTATGTAACAGTAATTCTGAACACCAGTCTCAAAAATCTGCTCTTTGTAACAGTCCTTCTGCACACCAGTCTCCAACCTCTGTTTTCTGAAACAGTCCTTCTGCACCGCAGTCTGCAAACTCTGCTCTCTGTAACAATCCTGCCGTACCGCAATCTCTAAACTCTGCTCTCTGTATCAGTCCTTCTTCACCGCAGTCTCCGACATCTGCTCTCTATAACAGTCCTTCTGCACCGCATCTCAAACCTCTGCTCGCTCTAAGATAATTCTTCACCCCAGTCTCCAAAATCTGCTCTCTGTAACAAGCATTCTGCACCACAGTCTCCATACTCTGCTCACTTTAACAGTCCTTCTGCACCTTAGTCTGCAACCTCTGCTCTCTGCAATAGTCCTACTGCACCCCAGTCTCCAACATCTGCTCTCTACAACAGTCCTCCTTCACCCCAGTCTCCAACTTCTGCTCTTTGCAACAGTCCTTCTGCACTTCAGTCTCCAACCTCTGCTTTCTGTATCAGTCCTTCTACACCCAAGTCTCCAACTTCTGCTCTCGGTAACAGTTTTTCTGCACCCCAGTCTCCAACCTCTGCTCTCTTCAACAGTCCTTCTGCAACCCAGTCTCCGAACACTGCACTCTGCAACATTCCTTCTCCACCCCAGTCTCCAAACTCTGCTCTCTGTAACAGTCCTTCTGCACATCAGTCTCCAAACTCTGCTCTCTGCAACGGTCCTTCTGCACCCCAGTCTCCAACCTCTTCTCTCGGTAACAGTTTTTCTGCACCCCAATCTTCAAACTCTGCTCTTTTTAACACTCTTTCTGCACCCCAGTCTCCACCCTCTGATCTCTGTAACAATCATTCTGAACCTCAGTCTCCAACCTCTGTTCTCTAGAACAGTCCTTCTGCTCCTAAGTCTCCAACATCTCCTCTGTGTAAAAGTCCTTCTGCACCTAAGTCTCAAACCTCTGAAATCTGTAACGGTCCTTCTGCACCCTAGTCTCCAAATTCTACTCTCTGAAACGATTCTTCTGCACCTCAGTCCCCAAACTCTGCCCTCTCTAACAGTCCTTCTGCACCCCAGTCTCCAACATCAGCTTGCTGCAACGGTTCTTCTGCACCCCAATCTCCAAACTCTGCTTCCTGTAAGAATCCTTCTGCACCCCAGTCCCCACCGTCTGTTCCCTGCAACAGTCCTTCTTCATCATGGTCTCCAACCTTTTCTCTCTGTAAAAGTCCTTCTCTTCTGGAGCCTGAAAACTCTTCTCTCTGTAACGGTCCTTCTTAACCCCAGTCTCAAACCTCTGCTCTCGGTAACAGTTTTTCTGCACCACAATCTCCAAACTCTGCTCTCTGTAACACTCCTTCTGCACCCCAGTCTCCACCCTCTGATCTCTGTAACAATCATTCTGGACCTCAGTCTCCAACCTCTGCTCTCTACAATAGTCCTTTTGCTCCTAAGTCTCCAACCTCTCCTCTGTGTAAAAGTCCTTCTGCACCTCAGTCTCCAACCTCTGAAATCTGTAACGGTCCTTCTGCACCCCAGTCTCTAAATTCTACTCTCTGAAACGATCCTTCTGCACCCCAGTCTCCAAAATCTGCTCTCTGTAAGAATCCTTCTGCACCCCAGTCTCCAACCTCTGTTCTCTGCAACAGTCCTTCTGCATCTCGGTCTCCAAATTTTGCTCTCTGTAAAAGTCCTTATCTTCTGGAGTCTCCAAACTCTTCTCTCTGTAACGTTCCTTCTTAACCCCAGTCTCCAACCTCTGCTTTGTCTATCAGTTCTTCTGCACCCCAGTCTCCAAGCTCTGCTCTGTGTATCTGTCCTTTTGCACCTCAGTCTCCAACCTCTGTTCTCTGCCGCAGTGCTTTTACACCCCAGGAACCAAACTCTGCTCGGTGTAACGATCCTTCTGCACCTTAGTTTCCAACCTCTGCTCTCTGCAACGATACTTCTGCACCCCAGTCTCGAAACTCTGCTCTCTGCATCAGTCCTTATGCACCCAAGTCTCCAAACTCTGCTCTCTGCAACATTTATTCTGCACCACACTCACCAACCTGTGGTCTCTGTAACTGTCCTTCTGCAACTCAGTCTCCATCCTCTGCTCTCTCTAACAGTCCTTCTGCACCCCAGTCTCCAACATCTGCTCTCTGCAACCATCCTTCTTCTACCAAGTACCCAACCTCTGCTCTCTGTAATAGTCCTTTTGTATCACAGTCTCCAACCTCTTTTCTTTGTAATGGTCGATCTGCACCAAAATTACAAACTCTGCTTTCTATAACAGTCCTTCTGGACCTCAGACTCCAAACTCTCCATTCTGTAACAGTCCTTCTAAAAATAAGTCTGAAAGCTTTGCTCTCTGCATCGATTTTTCTACACCCCAGTCTCCAAACTGTGCTATCTATAACAATCCTTCTGCACCCAAGTCTCCAACCTCTGCTCTCTGTAACAGGTCTTCTGCAACCCAGTGTCCAAACTCATCTCTCTGTAACAGGCCTTCTGCCCCTCAGTCTCCAACCTCATCTCTCTGCAATGGCCCTTCTGCACCCCTGTCTCCAACTTCTTTTCTCCGCAACAGTCCTTCTGCACCCCAGGCTACAAAATCTGTTCTCTGTAACAGTCCTTCTATATCCTAGACTACAAACTATACTTTCCGTATCAGTTATTCTGCACCCCAGTGTAAAACCTCTGCTCCCTGTAACAGTCTTACTGCACCTCAGTCTCCAACATCTGCTCTCTACAACAGTCCTTCTGCAAAGCAGTCTCCAACCTCTGCTCTCTGCAACAGTCCTTCTACACCCCAGTCTCCAACCTCTGCTCTCTGCAAGGATCCTTCTGCATCCCAGTCTTCAACGTCTGCTCTCTTCAACAGTTCTTCTACACCCAAGTCTCCAACCTCTGCTCTCTGCTACAGTACTTCTGCATCCCAGTCTCCAACCTCTGCACTCTGCAACATTTCGTCTGCACCCCAGTCTTCAAACTCTTCTCTCTTCAACAGTCCTTTGCACCCCATACTTTAAGCTCTGCTCTCTGTAACAGTCCTTCTGCATATCAGTGTCAAAATCTGCTATCTGTAACAATCCTTCTGAACCTCAGTCTCCAACCTCTGCTCCCTGTAACGATCCTTCTGCACCTCATCTTCAAACTCTGCTCTCTGTAACAGGTCTTCTGCACCACAGTCTCCAAACTCTGCTCTCTGTAACAGGTCTTTTGAACCCCAATCTCCAAACTCTGCTCTCTGTAACACTCCTTCTGCACCCCAGTCTCCATTCTCTGCTCTTAGTAAGAATCCTTTGACACCCCAGTCTCCAATCTCTCCTCTTTGTAAAAGTCTTTCTGAACCTCAGTATCCAACCTCTGCAATCTATAACGGTCTTTCTGCACCCCAGTCTCCAACCTCTACTCTCTGAAACAATCCTTCTGCATCTCAGTCTCCAACCTCTGCTTTCTATAACAGTCCTTCTGCACCCCAGTCTCCAACATCTGCTCTCTGTAATAGTCCTTCTATACCTCAGTCTACAAACTCGGCTCTCTGTAAGATCCTTTTGCAACCCAGTCTTTAACCACTGCTATCTGTAACTGACCTTCTGCACCCCAGTCTCTAAGCACTGCTCTCTGTAACAGGCCTTCTGCACCCCAATCTTCAAACTCTGCTGTCAGTAACAGGACTTTTGACCCCAGTCTTCAAACTTTTCTTTCTTCAACTATTCTTCTGCACCCCAGGCTCCAACTTCTGCTCTCCACAAATGTCCTTCTGCACCCCAGTCTCCAAATTTTGCTGTCTGTCACATCCTTCTGCACACCTGTCTCAAACCTCTGCTCTCTCTAACAGTCCTTCTGTAAAGCAGTCTCCAACCTCTTGTCTCTGTAAGGGTCCTTCTGCACCTCAGTCTTCATCCTCTGCTCTCTGCATCACTCAAACTGCACCCCAGACTCCAAACTTTGCTCTCTGCAACAGTTTTTCTGCACCTCAGACTGCAACCTGTGCTCTCTGTAAATGTCCTACTGCACCCCAGTCTTCAACGTGTGCTCTCTGTAAAAGTCCTTCTTCACCATAATCTCCAAACTCTGTTATCTTTAACAATCCTTCTGCAAACCAGTCTCCAACCTCTTCTCTCTGCAACGATCTTTCTGCAACCCTGTCTCTAACCTCTGCTCTCTTTATCTATCTTTCTGCACCCCAGTCTCCAACCTCTGCTCTCTGCAACGATCTTTCTGCACTTCAGTCTACAACCTCTGCTCTCTTTAACTATCCTTCTGCACCCCAGTCTCCAACCTCTGCTCTATGCAACAGTCTTTCTGCACCAAAGTTTCCAACATCTGCTTCTATAAAATTTCTTCTACACCCCAGTCTTCAACTTCTGCTCTCTGCAACAGTCCTTCTAAACCCCAGTCTCCATAATCTGCTCGCCCCAACAAACCTTCTGCACCCAAGTCTCCAATCTCTGCTCTCTGAAAAAGTCCTTCTGCACCCAAGTATCTAACGTCTGCTCTCTGCAACAGTCGTTCTGCACCTCAGTCTAAAAATTCTGTGCTCTACAATAATCCTTCTGCACCCCAGTCTCCAAACTCTGCTCTCTGTAACAGTCCTTCTGCACCCCAGTCTCAAACCTCTGCTCTCTGTAATAGTTTTTCTTTACCGCAGTCTCCAAACTCGGGTCTCTGTAACGGACCTTCTGCTCCCCAATTTCCAACCTCTGCTTTCTGTAACAGTCTTTCTGCACCTCAATCCCTAATCTCTGCTCTCTGTAGCAGGCCTTCAGCACCCCAGTCTTCCAAATCTGCTCTCTCTAATGATCTTTCTTAACCCCTGTCTCCAACCTCTGATCTCTGCAACAGCCCTTTTGCACCTCAGCCTCCAAATTCTGCTCTCTGTAAAATCCATCTGAACCCAGTCTCCAAAGTCTGCGCTCTGCAACAGTCCTATTGCCACACAGTCTCCAAATTCTGCTCTCTGTACCAGTCCTTTAGCACCCCAGTCTCCAAACTCTGCTCTCTGCAACATTCTTTCTGCACCCAGTCTCCAAACTCTGCTCTCTCCAACAGTCCTTTTAAACCCTAGTCTTCAACCTCTGCTATCTGAAACAGTCCTTCTGCACCCCAGTCTCCAACATCTGCTCTCTTTAACAATCTTTCTGTACCTCAGTCTCCAACCTCTACTCTCTGTAACAGTCGTTCTGCACCTCGGTCTCCAACCTCTGCTCAGTGTAAGATCTTTCTGCAACCCAGTCTCCAAACTCTTTCCTCTGTTACAGTCTTTCTGCACCCTTTCTCCAAACTCTTCTGTAACAGGCCTTCTGAACCCCCGTCTCCAACCTCTGTTCTCTGTAACAGTCCTTTCGCACCCCAGTCTCAAAACTCTGCTCTCCACAACGATCCTTCTTCACCCCAGTCTCCAACGTCTGCTCTCTGAAAAAGTCCTTCTGCACCCAAGTCTCCAACAATTGCTCTCTGCAACAGTCGTTCTGCACCTCAGTCTAAAAATTCTGTGCTCTGCAATAATCCTTCTGCACCGTAGTCTCCAAACTCTACTCTCTGTAACAGTCCTTCTGCACCCCAGTCTCAAAGCTCTGTTCTCTGTAATAGTTTTTCTTTACCACAGTCTCCAAACTCTGGTCTCTGTAACGGTCCTTCTGCTCCCCAATTTCCAACCTCTGCTTTCTGTAACAGTCTTTCTGCACCTCAATCCCAAATCTCTGCTCTCTGTAGCAGGCCTTCAGCACCCCAGTCTTCCAAATCTGCTCTCTCTAATGATCTTTCTTAACCCCTGTCTCCAACCTCTGATCTCTGCAACAGTCCTTTTGCACCTCAGCCTCCAAATTCTGCTCTCTGTAAAATCCATCTGAACCCAGTCTCCAAAGTCTGCGCTCTGCAACATTCCTATTGCCACACAGTCTCCAAATTCTGCTCTCTGTGCCAGTCCTTTAGCACCCCAGTCTCCAAACTCTGCTCTCTGTAACAGACTTTCTGCACCTCAGTCTCCAACATTTGCTCTCTGAAACAGTCCTTCTGCACTCCAGTCTCCAACCTCTGATCTCTGCAACAGTTCTTCTGCACCCCAGTCTCCAACCTCTGCTCTCTGCAACAGTCCTTCTGCACCCCAGTATCCAAACTCTGCTCTCTGCTACGATCTTTCTGGACCCCAGTCTCCAACCTCTGCTCTCTGTAACAGTCCTTCTGCACCACAGTCTCTAAAATCTGGTCTCTGTAAGATCCTTCTGCACTCCAGTTTCCAAACTCTGCTCTCTGTAACATTCATTCTTCAACCCTGTCTTTAATCTCTGCATTCTGCAAGTGTCCTGCGGCACCTCAGTCTCCAACCTCTGTCCTCTGCAACAATCCTTCTGCTTCCCAGTCTCAAACATTTGCTCTTGGTAACAGTCCTTCTGTACCTCAGACTCCAAACTCTACTCTCCATAACGGGCCTTCTGAACCTCAGTCTTCAAACTTTGCTTTCTGTATCAATCCTTCTGAACCTGAGTCTCAAACCTCTGCTCTATGTATCTATCCTTCTGCACCTCAGTCTGGAACCTATGCTCTCTGTAACAGTTTTTTTATACAAGAGTCTCCAAACTCTGGTCTCAATAAGTGTCGTTCTACACCCCAATTTCCAACCTCTGCTTTCTGTAAGAGTCCTTCTGCACCTCAGTCTCCAAACTCTGCTCCTGTAACAGTCTTTCAGCACCTAAGTCTCACACCTCTCCCCTCTACAGGATATTTCTGCACCCCAGTCTCCAAACACTGCTCTCTGAAACAGTCATCATGGAACTCAGTCTCCAAACTCTGCGCTCTGTAAGATTCTTCAGCAACCCAGTCTCCAACCTCTGCTCTCTATAACAGTTCTTCTGCACCCCAGTCTCCAACCTCTCCTCTCTGTAACAGGCCTTCTGCACCCCAGTCTCCAAACTCTTCTCTTTGTAGCAGGCCTTCTGCACCCCAGTCTTCAAATCTGCTCTCTGCAACGATACTTCTGCACCCGAGTCTCTAAACTCTGCTCTCTGCAATGATCCTTCTGCACCCCTGTCTCCTACCTCTGATTTCTGTAACAGTTCTTCTGCACCTCAGTCTCCAAATTCTGCTCTCTGTAAGATCCTTCTGCACCCCAGTATCCAACCTCTGCTCTCTGTAACAGTCCTTCTGCATCCAAATCTCCAACCTCTGCTCTCTGTTACAGGACTTCCGTCTCTCATTCTCCAACATCTGCTCTCTGTAACAGTCCTTCTGCACCCCAGTCTCCACCTCTGCTCTCTACAACAGTCTTTCTGCACCTTATTTACCAACATTTGCTCTGTGCAACAGTCCTTCTGCACCCCAGTCTTCAATATCTGCTCTCTGCAACAGTTCTTCTGTACCTCAGTCTGAAAACTCTACTCTCTGCACCGACCCTTCTACACCCCAGTCTACTACCTCTGCTCTCGGTAACAGTCCTTCTGCACCACGGTCTCTAAACTCTGCTCTCTTTAACAGTCCTTTTGTACCTGAGACTTCAACCTCTGCTTTCTGCAGCAGTCCTACTGCGCCCCAATCTCCAACCTCTGCTCTCTGCAACAGTCCTTCTGCACCTCAGTGTTCAAACTCTGCTCTCTGTAGGATCTTTCTGAAACCCAGTCTTCAACCTCTGCTATCTGCAATGATCGACCTGCACCCAACTATCTAAACTCTGTTCTCTACAACAGTTATTCTGCACCCCAGTTTCCAACCTCTGATCCCAGTAACAGTTCTCCTGTACCGCAGTATCCAACCTCTGTTCTCTGTAAGTGTCCTTCTGCACCCCAGTCTCTAAAATCTGCTCTCTGAAAGAGACCTTCTGCACCCCAGTCTCCAACCTCTGCTCTCTGCAACATTTCTTCTTCACCCCAGTCTCAAAACTTTACTCTTTGTAACTGTACTTCTGCACCCCACTCTCCAACCTCTGCTCGGTGTAACAGTCCTTCTGTACTGCAGTCTCCAAACTCTGCTCTCTGTAACTGTCCTCTTGCACCACAGACTTTAACCTCTGCTTTCTGTATCAGTCGTTCTGCACTCAAGTCTCAAACCTCTGCTCTCTGTAACAGTCCTTATGAATCTCAGTCTTCAAATTCTGCTCTCTGCAACAGTCCTTCTGCACCCCAATCTACTACCTCTACTCTCTGCAACAGTCCTTCTACACCCATGTCTCCAACCTCTGCTCTTCAACAGTCCTTCTGTACCTCTGTCTCCAAACTCTGATCTCTGCATTGGTCTTTCTGCACCTCAGTCTCCAACCTCTACTCTCTGTAACAGTCCTTCTGCTCCTCAGTCTCCAACCTCTGCTGTCTGTAAGATCATTCTGCAACTCATTCCCCAAACTCTGCTCTCTGTAACAGTCTTACTGCACCCCTTCTCCAAATTCTGCAATGTGTAACAGGCGTTTTGCACCCCAGTCTACAATCTCTGCTCTCTGGAATGATCATTCTGCACCCAAGTCTCCGACCTCTGCTCTTTGAAAGATCCATCTGACCCCAGTTTCCAAATTCTGCTCTCTGTAATATTACTTCTCCACGCCATACTCCAACCTCTGCTTTCTGCAATGGTCCTGCTGCACCCCAGTTTCCAACTCTGCTCACTGTAACAGTCTTTCTGTACTGCAGTCTCCAACCTCTTCTCTCTATAACAGTACTTCTGCACCCCAAATGCCAACCTCTGGTTTCTGAAACAGTCCTTGTGCAACCCAGTCTGCAACGTGTGCTGTGTGTAACAGTCCTTCTGCAGCCAAGTCTCCACCTCTGCTCTCTGCAATGATCTTTCTGTACCTCAGTCTTAAAACTCTACTCTCTGAAACAGTCTTTGTGCACCCCAGTCTCAAAACTCTGTTCTGTTTAACAGTCCTTCTCCACCTCAGTCTTCAACCTCTGCTCTCTGCAAGAGTCCTTCTGCACCCCAGTCTCCAACATCTCCTCTTTAAACAGTCCTTCTGCACTTCAGTCTCCAAAATCTGCTCTCTGCAACAGTCCTTCTGAACCCCAGTGTCCAAACTCTTCTCTCTGCAACGATCCTTCTTCACCCCAGTCTCTGACCTCGGCTCTTTTAAAGATCCATCTGACCCCAGTTTACAAACTCTGCTCTCTGTAATATTCTTCTCCACGCCATTCTCCAAATTCTGCTTTCTGCAACGGTCCTGCTTCACCTCAGGCTCCAACCTCTGTACCCTGCAACACTCCTTCTGCTCCCTGGTCTCCAAACTCTGCTCTCTGTAACAGTCCTTCTGTACTGCAGTCTCCAAACTCTGCTCTCCGTAAAGGTCCCTTTGCACGCCAGTCTCCAACCTCTGCTTTCTTTGTCTGTCCATCTGAACCTCAGTCTCCAACCTCTGCTCTCTGCAAAAGTCCTTCTGCAAGCCATTCTTCAACTTCTGCTCTCTGCAACAGTCTTTCTGAAAAACAGTATCCAACATCTGCTCTCTGAAAAAGTCTTTTTGTACCCTAGTCTCATACCTTTGCTCTCTGCAACAGTCCTTCTGTACTGCAGTCTCCGACTTCTGCTCTCTGCAACGAACTTTGGGCACCCCAGTCTCCATCATCTGATATCTGCAAAAGTTCTTCTGCACCTCAGTCTGAAAATTGTGCTTTCTGCCGCAATCCTTCTGCACCCCAGACTTCACCATCTGCTCTATGTAACAGTCCTAATGCACCTCAGTCTCCAAACTCTGCTCTATGTAAGATCCTTGGGCAGCACAGTCTCCAAAATTTGCTCCCTGTAACAGTCCTTCTGCAACTCAGTCTCCAACCTCTGCTCGGTGTAACAGTCGATCTACACCTCAGTCTGAAACCTCTTCTCTCTACACGATCCATCTGAACCCCAACCTCCAACCACTGCTCTCTGTAACAGTCCTCCTGCACCTCAGTCTCCAAACTCTGCTCTCTGTCAGATCCTTCTGCCACCCAGTCTTCTACCTTTGCTTTCTATAACAGTGCTTCTGCACCCCAGTCTTCAACCTCTGCTCTATTTAACAGGCCTTCTGCACCCCAGTCTCCAAACTTTGCTCTCTGTAACAGGCCTTCTGCACCCCAGTCTCCAAACTCTTCTCTCTGCAACAATCATTCTACACCTCAGTCTCTAACATCTGCTGTCTGTAAGATCCTTCTATAACCCAGGCTCCTAACTCTGCCCTCTCAAACAGTCCTTCTGCACCCCTTTTCCCAACTCTCCTCTCCGTACAAGGCCTTCTACACCCCAGTCTCCAAAGTCTGTTCTCTATAACAAGACTACTGCACCCCAGTCTCCAACCACTGCTCTCTGAAACAGTCCTTCTGCACCTCAGTCTTAAAACGCTGTTCTCTGCGACGATCCTTTTGCACCTCAGTCTCCAACCTCTCCTGTCTGAAACGATCCTTCTGCACCCCAGTCTCCGACATCTCCTCTCCTCAACAGTCCTTCTGCAGCGCAGTCTCCAAATTCTGCTCTTGGCAACAATCCTTCTTCACCCAAGTCTCCAGCCTCTGCGCTCTGCAACAGTCCTTCTGAACCCCAGTCTTCAACCTATGCTCTGTGTAACAGTCCTTCTGCACACCAGTCTCCAACCTCTACTCTCTGTAACAATCCTTCTGAACCCCAGTCTCTTTCTGCACCATATTATCAAAACTCTGCTCTTTGTTACAGACTATCTATACCGCACCCTCCAACGTCTGCTCTCTGTAACGGTCCCTCTGTACCCCAATTTCCAACCTCTGCTTTCTGTAATAGTCCTTCTGCACCTCAGTCTCCAACGTCTTCTCTCTGTTACAGTCCTTCTGCAACTCAGTCTGAAACCTCTGCTCTCTGCACGATCCTTCTGCTCCCCAGTCTCTAATCACTGTTCACCTTAACATTCGTCCTTCACCACAGTCACCAACCACTGCTCTCTGTAAGATCCTTCTTCAACCCAGCCTCAAAACTCTGCTCTCTATAACAGTCCTTCTGCAACCCAGACTCCAGCCTCTGCTCTATGTAGCAGGCCTTATGCACCCCAGTCTCCAAACTCTGCTCTCTGAAACAGTCCTTCTGCACGCTAGTCTGCAACCTTTGCTCTCTGAAACGGTCCTTCTGCACCCCAGTCACACACCTCTGCATTCTGTATCATAATTCTTCACCCCTGTTTCAAACGTCTGCACTGTGTTACAATCCTTCTGCATCTCAGTCTCCAACCTCTGCTCTCTGAAAGAGTTTTTCTGCACCCCAGTCTCCAACCTCTTCTTTCTGCAACATTCTTCTGCACCCCAGTCTCCAACCTGTGCTTTCTGTTAACAGTCCTTCTGCACCGCAGTCTCTCACCTCTTCTCTCTGTAATGATCCTTCTGAAGCCCAGTCTCCACCTCTGCTCTCTTCAACGATTTTTCTGAAACTCAGTCTCCAACTTCTGCTCACTTCAACGATCCTTCTGCACCCCAGACTCCACCTCTGCTCTCTGTAACTGTTTTTGTGAACCTCAGTCTCCAACCTCTGCTCTCTGCAACCGTCCTTCTGCACCCCTGTCTCCAACCTCTACTCTCTGCAACGGTCCTTATGCACCCCAGTCTCCAACATCTGCTCTCTGCAACAGTCATTCTGCACCCCAGTCTCCAACGTCTTCTCTCTTTAACACTCATTCTGCACCTCAGTCTCCAACCTCTGTTCTCTGTAAGAACCTTCTGCACCCCAGTTTCCAAACTCTGCTCTCTGTATCATTCTTCTCTAACCCAGTCTACAACCTCTGCTTTCCTCAATGGTCATGCTGCAACCCAGTCTACAACATCTGTTCTCTGCAACAGTCCTTCTACTTTCCAGTCTCAAACCTCTGCTCTCTGTAAAAGTCCTTCTGTATTGCAGTCTCCAACCTCTGCTCTCTCTAACGGTCCTTATGCACCCCAGTCTCAAACCTTTGCTTTCTTTATAAGTCCTTCTAAACCACGGATTCCAACCTCTGCTTTCTGTAACAGTCCTTCTGCACCTTTGTCTCCAACCTCTGAACACTGCAACCTTACTTCTGCACCCCATTCTCTAACCTCTGCTCTCTGTAAAAGTCATTCTGCACCCCATTCTCTAACCTCTGCTCTCTGCAACAGTTCTTCTGTACTAGAGTCTCCAACCTCTGCTCTCTGTAACGGTTCTTCTGCACGCCAGTGTCAACCTCTGCTTTCTGTATCAGTAATTCTGCACCCCAGTCTCCAACCTTTGCTCTCTGTAACATTCTTTCTGCACCTCAGTCTCCAACCTCTGCTCTCTGAGACAGTTCTTCTGCACCCCAGTCTCCAAACTCTGCTCTCAGCAACAGTTCTTCTGAACCCCAGTCTCAAACGTCTGCACTCTGAAACAGTTTTTCTATAAACCATTCTCAAACCTCTGCTCTCTATAACAGTTTTCCTGTATGGCAGTCTCTGAACTCTGCTCTCTGCAACGGTCCTTCTGCACCATAGTCTCCAAACTCTGCTTTCTGTTTCAGTCCTTCTGAACCCCAGTCTCCATACTCTGCTCTCTGTAACAGTTATTATGCACCTCAGTCTTCAAATTCTGCTATCTTCAACAGTCCTTCTGTACCCAAGTCTCCAACACCTGCACCCTGCAACAGTCCTTCTTCACCCCATTCTCCCACCTCTGCTATCTGCAACAGTTCTTCTGCACCCCAGTCTCCAAACTCTGCTCTCTGTAAGAGTCCTTCTGCACCTCAGTCTCCAACCTCTGCTCTCTGTAAGATCCTTCTGCAACCCAGTCTCCAAACTCTGCCCTCTGTAACAGTCATTCTGCATCCTTTCACCAAACTCTGCTCTCTATAACAGGCCTTCTGCACCGCAGTCTCTGTTCTCTGAAAGAGTCTTTAAGCACCCCAGTCTCAAACCTCTGCTCTCTGCAAATATCCTTCTGCACCCCAGTCTTCAACCTCTGTAACCTCCAACAGTCCTTCTGCACCTCAGTCTTAAAACTCGGTTCTCGGCAACGATCCTTCTTCACCCCAGTCTCCAAAATCTGCTCCCTGTAACAGTCTTGTTCCACCTCAGTCTCCAACCTCTGCTTTCAGTAAGATCCTTCTGCAACCCTGTCTCCAAACTCTGCTCTCTGTTACAGTCCTTCTGCACCCCAGTCTCCAACCTCTGCTCTCTGCCACAGTCTTTCTAAACCCCAGTTTTCAACCTCTGGTCTCTGAAACAGTCCTTTTGCTACCCAGTATTCAAATTCTGTTCTCTGTAACAATTCTTCTGCACCTCAGTTCCCAAACTCTGACCTCTGCAATAATCCTACTGCATCCCAGTCTCTCGCCTCTGCTCTCTGCAACGATCCTTCTGCACCCCAGTCTCCAACTTCTGCTCTCCGCAACAGTCATTCTGTACATCCGTCTGAAAACTCTGATCTCTGCAAGGATCCTTGTGCACCACAGTCTCTAAACTCTGCTTTCTGTAACAGTCCTTCTGCAACTCAGTCTCTAAACTCTGCTCTCTGTAACAGTCCTTCTGAACCCAGTCTCAAACCTCTGCTCTCTGTAAGATTCTTCTAAACCCCAGTCTTCAACCTCTGCTCTGTGTAACAGTCGTTCTGCATCCCAATCTCCAACATCTGCTCTCTGCAACCGTACTTTTGCACCCTAGTCTCCAACCTCTGCTCTCTGCAATGATCCTTCTGCTCACCAATCTTCAACCTCTGCTGTCTGCAATAATCCTACTGCACCCCAGTCGCCAACCTCTGCTCTCTGTAACAATACTTCTGCACCGCAGTCTCCAAACTCTGCTCTATGTAATATTCTTCTGCAACCCAGTCTCCAAACTCTGTTCTCTGTAACAGCTCTTCTGTAGCCAGTCTCAAAAATCTGCTCTCTGTATCAGGCCTTCTGCACCCCAGTCTCCAAACTCTGCTCTCTGTATCAGTCCTTTTGCACCCCAGTCTCCAAAGTCTGCTCTCTGTAACAGTCTTTCTGTATCTCAGTCTCCTACCTCTGCTCTCTGCAACAGTTCTTCTGCAAACCAGTCTCAAACATCTGCACTCTGAAACTGTTCTTTTCGACGCCAGTCTCCAACATCTGCTCTCTGTAACAGTCTTCCTGTATTTCAGTCTTCAATCTCTTCTTTCTGTAATGGTCTTTCTGCACCTCAGTCTCCAACCTATGTTTTCTGTATCAGTCCTTCGGTACCGCAGTCTCCATCCTCTGCTATCTGCAACAGTCCTTCTGCACCTCTGTCTCCAAATTCTACTCTCTGCAAATGTCCTTCTGCACCCAAGTCTTCAACCAGCTCACTGCAATAGTCCTTCTTCACCCCAGTTTCCAAAATCTGCTATCTGCAACAGTTATTCTGCACCCCAGTCTCCAACTCTGCTCTCAGTAACAGTCCTTCTGCACCTCAGTCTCCAAATTCTGCTCTCTGAAACAGTCTTTCTGCACCCACGTTTCCAACCTCTGCTCTCTGCAACAGTCTTTCTACACCCCAGTCTTCAACCTCTGCTCCGTGTAACAGTTCTTCTGCACCCCAGTGTCCAACCTCTGCTCTCTGCAATGATCTATCTTCATCCCAGTCTCCAACATCTGCTCTCTACAAAAGTCCTTCTGCACTCAAGTCTCCAACATCCGCTCTTTGCAACAGTCCTACTGCGCCTCAGTCTGGAAACTCTGCTGTCTGCAATTATCCTTCTGCACCCCAGAATCCAACCAATGCGCTCTGTAACAGTCCTTCTGCACCTCAGTCTCCAAACTCTGCTCTACGTAAGATCCTTCTGCAACCCAATCTCCTCTGCTCTCTGTAACAGCCCTTCTGCACCCCAGTCTCCAAAGTCTGTTCTCTATAACAATCTTTCTGCACCCCAGTCTCCAACCTCTTCTCTCTGTTACAGTCCTTCTGAATTTCAGTCTCCGATATCTGCTCTCTGCAACAGTCCTTCAGCACCCCAGTCTCCAAATTCTTGTCCCTGCAACAGTCCTTCTACACCCCAGTCTCCAGCCTCTGCTATCTGCAAGAGTCCTTCTGCACTCCAGTCTCCAAACTCTGCTCTCAGTAAAAATCTTTCTGTTCCTCAGTCTCCAACCTCTATTCTCTGTAAAACTCCTTCTGCACCTCAGTCTCCAACATCTGCTCTCTGTAAGATCCTTTTGCAACCCAGTGTCCAAACTCTGCCCTCTGTAACAGTACTTTTGCGCCCCTTCTCCCAACTCTCTTCTGCGTAACAGGCCTTCTGCACCCCAATCTTCAACCTCTGCTCTCTGTAACAGTCCTTCTGTACTGCAGTCTCCAACCTCTGCTCTCTGTATCGGTCCTTCTGCACCCAAGTCTCCAAACTCTGCGTTATATATGAGTCATTCTTCACCCAAGTCCCCAAACTCTGCTCACTGTAACAGTTCCTCTGCACCTCAGACTTTAACCTCTGTTCTATGCAACAGTCCTTCTGCCCCCCAATCTTCAACCTCTGGTCTCTGCAACAGTCCTTCTGCACCACAGTGTCCTAACTCTGCTCTCTGTAAGATCCTTCTGAAACCCAGTCTCCAACCTCTGCCCTCTGCAATGATTCTTCTGCACCCCAGTCTCCAAACTCTGATCTCTACAACAGTTATTCCGCACCCCAGTTTCCAAACTCTGCTCTCAGTAACAGTCTGTCTGTACCTCAGTCTCCAATCACTGCTCTCTGCAACAGTCCTTCTATACCCCTGTCTCCATAATCTGCTCGCCCCAACGATCTTCTGAACCTAAGTCTCTAACCTCTGTTCTCTACATCAGTTCTTCTGCACCCCAGTCTCCATCCTCTGTTCTCGGCAACAGTCCTTCTGCACCCCAGTCTCCAAAGTCTGCTCTGGGTATCATTTTTTCTTCACCTCAGTCTCCAACCTTTGCTCAATGTAAGATCTTTTTGCAGCCCAGTCTCCAAAATCTGCTCTCTGTAACAGTCCTTCTGCAACTCAGTCTGCAAACTCTGCTCTCTGCAACAGTCCTTCTGCACCACAGTCTCCATCCACTGCTCTCTGCAACAGTCCTTTTGCAACCCAGTCTCCAACATTTGCTCTCTGCAACAGTCCTTCTCAACCCCAGTCTCCAACCACTGCTTTCTGTAACAGTACTTCTGTACTGCATTCTCCAACCTCTGCTCTCTGTAAGGGTACTTCTGCATCCGAGTCCCCAAACTCTGCTTTCTGTATCAATCCTTCTGCACTTCAGTCTCTATCCTATGCTCTCTGTAACGATCCTTCTGCACCACAGTCTCCAACCTCTACTCTCTGCAACGGTCTTTCTGCACCCGAGTCTCCAAACTTCACTCTCTGTAACAGTGCTTCTGCACCTCAGTCTCCAACCTCTGTTCTCTGTAAGATCCTTCTGCAACCCAGTCTCCAAACTCTGCTCTCTGTAACAGTCCTTCTGCACCTCAGTCTCCAAACTCTGCTCTCTGCAATGATCCCTCTGCACCCTAGTCTCCAACCTCTGCTCGCTGAAACAGTCCATGTGCACCCCAATCTCCAACATATGCTCTCTGCAACAGTTTTTCTGTACCTCAGTCTTAAAACTCTTCTCTTTGCAATAATCCTTCTGCACCTGAGTCTCAAACCTCTGCTCTCTGTAACAGTCCTTCTGTATCTCAGTCACCAACTTGTGCTCTGTATCAGTCCTGCACCCCTGTCTCCCACATCTGCTCTCTGTAACGGTCCTTCTTTACCTCAGTCTTCAACCTCTGCTCTGTGTAACAGTCCTTCTGCATCTCAATCTGGAAACTGTGCTGTCTGCAACAATCCTTCTGCAGCCCAGTCTCCAACTTCTGTTGTCTGCAACGATCCTTCTGAAACTCAGTCTCCAATCTCTACTCTCTGTAACAGTCCTTCTGCACCTCAGTCTCCAACATCTGCTCTCTGTAAAATCCTTCTGCATCCAAGTCTCTAAACTCTGCCATCTGTAACATACCTTCTGGAGCCCTTCTCCAAACTCTGCTCTTCATAACAGGCGTTCTGCACCCACGTCTCCAACCTGTGCTCTCTTTAAGAGTCCTGCTGAACCTCGGTCTTCAAACTCTGCTCTCTTTAAAATCCTTCTGCAACCTTGTCTAAAAACTCTGCTCTCTGTAACAGTCCGTCTGCACCTCAGTCTCCAACCTCTGTTCTTTGCAACAGTCCTTCTGCACTCCAGTTGCCAACCTCTGCTCTGTGTAACAGTCGTTCTGTACCACATTCTCCAAACTCTGCTCTCTGTAATTGTCCTTCTGCACCCCAGTCTCCAACCTCTGCTTTCTGTATCAGTCCATCTGCTCTCCAGTCTACAAACTCTGCTTTCTGTAACAGTCCTTCTGAACCTCATATCCAAACTCTGCTAACTTCAACAGTCCTAATGCACCCCAGTCTCCAACCTCTGCTGTCTCCAACATTCCTTCTGTAACCCAGTCTGCAACGTGTGCTCTGTGTAAGAGTCCTTCTGCAGCCAAGTCTCCACCTCTGCTCTCTGAAATGATCTTTCTGTACCCCAGTATCAAACCTCTTTCTCTAAAACAGTCCTTCTCCACCTCAGTCTTCAACCTCTGCTCTCTGCATGAGTCCTCCTGCACCCCAGTCTCCAACATCTGCTCTCTGCAAAAGTCCTTCTGCACCCCAGTGTCCAAACTCTGCTTTAGGAATGATCATTCTGCACCTCATTCTTTAACCTCTGCTCTCTGAAAGATCCTTCTGCACCCCAGTTTCCAAAATCTGCTCTCTGTAATATTCCTTCTCTACGCCATTGTTCAACCTCTGCTTTCTGCAATGGTCCTGCTGCACCCAAGTCTCAAACCTCTGTATTCCGCAACATTAATTATGTTACCCAGTCTCCAAACTCTGCTCTCTGTAATAGTCCTTCTGTACCACAGTCTCCAAACTCTGCTCTCTGTAACAGGCCTTGTGCACCCCAATCTCCAACCTCTACTCTCTGTAACAGTCTTTTTGCACCTCAGTATTCAACCACTGCTCTCCTCATCAGTCCGTCTGCACCCCTGTCTCCAACCTCTCTGTAAAATCCTTCTGCATCCCAGTTTCCAAACTCTGCTCTCTGTAACATTCCTTTTCCACAACAGTCTACAACCTCTGGATTCTGCACCGGTCCTGCAGAACCCCAGTCTCCAATCTCTGTTCTCTGCAACAGTTCTTCTTCTCCCCAGTCTCCAACATCTGCTCTCTGTAACAGTCTTTGTGTACCGCAGTCTGCAACCTCTGCTCTCTGTAATAGTCCTTCTGCACCCCAGTCTCAAACCTCTGCTTTCTGTATCAGTCCTGCTGCACCACTGTTTCCATCCTCTGCTCTCTGCAACCTTAATTCTGCACCCCATTCTCTAACCTCTGCTCTCTACTACAGTTCTTCTGAACCACAGTCTACAACATCTGCTCTCTGCAACACTCCTCCTGTACCCTAGTCTCCAAACTCTGCTCTGTGTAACATTCCTTCTGTACTGCAGCCTCCCACCTCTGCTCTCTGTAATGATCCTTCTGCACACCAGTCTTCAACCACTGCTTTTTTTATTAGTAATTCTGCACCCCAGTCTCCAACATTTGCTCTCTGTAACATTCTTTCTGTAACTCAGTCTCCAACTTCTGTGATCTGCGACAGTTCTTCTGCAACACAGTCTCCAAACTCTGCTCTATGCAACAGTTCTTCTGCACCCCAGTCTCCAACATCTGCACTCTGAAACACTTCTTCTACACCCCAGTCTCAGACCTCTTTTCTCTGCTACATTCCTCCTGTATTGCAGTCTCCAAACTCTGCTCTCTGTAACGGTCCTTCTGCACACCAGTCTCCAACCTCTGCTTTCTGTATCAGTCTTCTGCACCCCATTCTCCAACATCTGCTATCTGCAACAGCCCTTCTGCACATAAGTCTCCAACACCTGCTCCCTGCGACAGTCCTTCTTAACCTCAGTCTCCAACATCTGTGTAACAGTCCTTCTGCACCCCAGTGTCCATCCTCTGCTCTCTACAATGATCCTTCTGCATCCCAGTCTCCAACATCTGCTCTCTGCAACAGTCCTTCTGCACCCAAGTCTTCAATATCTGCTCTCTGCAACAGTCCTTCTGCGCCTCAGTATGGAAAATCTGCTGTCTGCAACGATCCTTCTGCACCCCAGTCTCCAACTTCTGCTCTCTGTAACAGTTTTGCTGCACCTCGGTCTAAAATCTCTGCTCTCTGTAAGATCCTTCTACAACCTTGTCTAAAAACTCTGCTCTCTGTAACAGTTATACCATACCCCAGATTACAAACTCTGCTTTCTGTAACAGGCCTTTTGCACCCCAATCTCCAACCTCTACTCTCTGTAACAGTCTTTTTGCACCTCAGTCTCCATCCTCTGCTCTCTGCAATGATCCTTTGCAACCCAGTCTCAAACGTCTCCTCTCCTCAACAGTCCTTCTGCACCCCTGTCTCCAACCGCTGCTCTCTGTAAGATTCTTCTGCATGCCAGTTTTCTAACTCTGCTCTCTGTAACATTCCTTTTCCACCACAGTCTCCAACCTCTGGATTCCACACCGATCCTGCTGCACCACAGTCTCCAAACTCTTTTCTCGGCAACAGTTCTTCTACTCCCCAGTCTCTAAATTCTGCTCTCTGTAACAGTCCTTCT